>NC_080670.1:13556996-13606996 GCF_030247195.1 Topomyia yanbarensis | reverse complement strand
TAGAGTCCAAATAGTGAAGTTATCTCTGTCGCCGGCGATATTGGAAACACTAGTTGTGAATACACAAAACGGCTTCACTTTATCCTATCAGTGAAGAAGTTCTGCTGATGAAACATACTGAAATCTAACCTTATTTTCAACTGAGCGAGCTAGTTTGCAACAATCTGCCAAATCTGCTCTCTAAGCAGAAAAAATGATTTAAAACAATGGCACAAAACCTGGCATGTGTCATGGTTCTAAAGAGATCAAGTCGAAACGTAAAATTCTTTTTGTGTATTAGTCTATTTTTTGTAGCCAGTTGTGCCACTGTTTGGATTCAAAAATTAACTGGCATCAAGTTGGTGCTAGTTACTGATGAGCTGATTTTGAAACACCAATTCCACCAACTGAACCAGTTTTTTAGTTCAGTTATGGTCTGCTATGATGAAAAATATAAAATTGTCAAAATTACTGAAATTTACAGAAATATATTCTGCTGGCATTTTTTTTTCGAAAACATTCTGCGATGTTTTCAGAGTAATTCACTATCAAATACCCATTTTGATCTGATTTTTTATACAAGTCGTATCAGCAAAGCACCCCAGCAGCTCTTAGCAAATACTTTGTCATGTCTTCCAAACAACGTAAGTCTTCAGAACACACTGCAGAACAAAATAAGTTCAATTATTTATCTGCCCGAATACTACGTGTAACCAATAATGGTGAAGAGTGAAAAGAAACTTCCTTCATTTCAAAACTTTCCCTGCAAATTAAATGAACTCGCCTGAATGTGTGAAAACTTGGAAGCAACATCCAAACAAACAAATTGCCAATCTGAAACTCTCGGATAAACATTTCCTTTCCACTTTCACACCCATCAGCACGAGGAGAGTAAAAAAACTAAGAACAGAAAACTGTCACACTTTCAACACTCTCCCCTTTCTTTAACTCAGCTGGACACATCCTGCCGAGTCCAGTAATTGATAAGTAGTTTTCCTTTTACCCTCCTGGAGTGACACTCGTCGAAATCAACCGACCGCACACACTTGCAAAGTTCGTAACCGCTATCATCTCAGTTTTTCAGTTTTTCGTTCTCTCTGTCAGCCGCTTTTCCGGCCGACCCATTCCGACATTGCCAGACCAACCAAATTGAATGAGCTCCCAAGATGAAACAACACCCAAAATGGACCCAGTTTTCGCACCTTCCCCCTCGGGGACTACCCCCGTTCGACACGCGGCGAAAGATAAACCCACTCCGGGCGGTGGAGTCGGTCAAAAGAAACTGAGAAACTAAATTTCCTCACGTCGCTTTATCGTTTCCTCATTCATGGGTTCGGTCGGTCGGTCGGTCGCAGTAGCCCGGACAGAGAAGTGGAGAGGCGTTCGGTTCGTTGCGCGGTAGAAGCTGTATGACAAGTTCTTTGGCTGTTGCTGTGCCCACTCCACCCCATGCTTCCGGGAAATCGAATAACCCCACCAAATAGTTTATTTAGTGAAATGCAAAATTGTTATCTTTTTCGCACCAACAAACTTGGAATTATGGGGGAACGGGTGGGAGAGAGAGAGAGAGAGATCAGTTCGGTTTGTGAGCTCTGCCACTTCAATTGGGGATGAAAAAAAAAACTTTTCGTTCGTCCGTTCTCGAGAACGGGGTGAGAAGACTCGATTCAAGTGAACCCGAAAGAACCAGTAGACGACGATAAGATTTGCGTCGGTTTCTTCTGATTTTTGCCAAAGTTGGTGACGGGTGGCTAACAAAAAATCTTCCGCATTCTCTCTCTCTCTATCTCGGAAACCATGAGGATTGTGGCTTTCATTAGAGGAGTTTATATTCTACCACACTGCCATCGCTTCAGCACCGCTCGAATTCATTTCGGTCGGAACTGAATCGAATCTTTAGACCAAGGAGGGAGCACAAAAAAAACCTGTTTCTTGCTTTGAGAAAATTGTGGCACGGTGTCTCTTCCGGCTGGCTTAATGCGATTAACTTCACTTCAAACGAGAGTGGATTGGAAGGAAGGGAAGTAGACTGCATTAAAGTGGAACGAAGGGTGGCTTTGCAAGTTTATAAATGGAGCGAATGAGCTTTCATATTTTTCCCTGCTTTGCATGGAGAAGAACACTGGCAAGGAATGATATCAGTTTAGAGCTTACGATCTGGGGATTTATCATGCACGGAAAAATAAAGTTCCATGAATGGTGGAACAATTAGGATGCGACGTTACAAAACCAGGACCATGATTTCCTCAGTAACACCTGAACAACATTTGTTTTTGTTTTGTGACCTTCAGTCACGATTTTGGCCATGTCATTACCAAATCGAGTTTTTGTACGTGAACCAGTACACAGTTTTATCATTATTCATCAACCAAATGATTTTTCGTGATCTTATTCATAGACTTCGGAAGATTGTTCAGAGGTTGACTATACGACGTGAACTGATTCATGATTTATTACATCTTGATCATTATCTTGTTTGCGAGGTTGTTCACAATATCTAAACAGTCTGAATATTTTCTCGTGAATTATTTCACGAAATTCGGAATATTGCTCATGCATCCTTTCAACACTCGTGTACCAATTCATGATTGCTATTTATCACGATTCAATATCCTTGATCGTGAAATAGTTCCCAAAATCATAAAATATTATACATGGATACGTGAACTAGACCATGATTTCTAGTATAATACTTACGGCTGATCAAACGTGTCGTGAAATAGTTTATAAAATCGTAAAATTTTATTCAAGTATTTTGAACTGGTTTTAATATTCCTAGTACATTAGTAGCAGCTCATGATTCATGCCCGTGAAATAGTTCACAAAATCATAAACTAGTATTCATGGATACGTGAACTGGTTCTTGATTAAGTGTGAATTAGTCACAATCTACCTTGCGTGCATGTTACATTTAGATGACAGTCCTTATCATTTTCAATTTCATACATGTCTGCACATGGTCATTAAATTTTTACGTAAGCTATTTCCCGAAATTTGAAATAGTATTCGAGGAATCAAATCTTTTCATGTACCAACTTTTCTTGAAATATGATAAAGCTGTGTCCGGCTGCTAGCACCAAGTAGTAGGTACAAGTAGTAGGGGAGAGAGGGTAACAATGAAACACATTTTTTCTACAATTTAATTTTGATGATAATACATGTTATTTGTGTAATCAAAAGTGATACATAGTGCCACTATGTTGTTAACTAATACATATATTTTTTCCAGCCGGTAAAATTCACGGGAAATAACATTTTTTGGATAATAAACAGTTGGTGGTAAAATGTATCAGTGTGCCCCATGGGTAGGAACTATGAAACACGATGTCGTCTATAGTGAAATATTCTACTTATAAATTTTATTCTTTTGTTTTGACGAAGAATGATCCTAACGCTTTGAATTAAAGTTATATTGAGGCGAAAATCGTTTGTTTACGAAAGAATCCACTATATCATCGCGTAACATCGAACCACCATATATGCATATTAGCTGCAATCCTGAAATAAGAGACAATTTCTACAAAATTTGGCCAAATTTACTAATTTTGCACTATATGAGTAGTATTTACTGTGGAAAATCGGAACCCATTGACATTTTGAGAAAGACCACAAAAACATACAAAAATCACTGTTCCCCATACGCCATCGTTTCACAGTTACCCAATGGGTCTATTCATGAAAATTGTGAAATCACACAGAACCATGAGTAGTTACCAAAAAACTTTGTTCGCGGCAAATGTTGAGCATAAAATTTGCTATAAATAGCAATAGACTAAACATTTATTCAATGAATGGTAATTCATGAAGATGGAATAATGTTTATCATTGCAAATTTACTCTGGCTATCACAAAACAAACAAATATCCATTAAAAGAGATAGAGTTATCAGATCTCTTCCAAAATATAGCAACACGTGTAAAGAATTAGAAATTGTGAAATATGAGGGAATTAGATGATTCCGATCATGCATTGTGATTTTATTGCGAATGTTTCATAGTTCCTGCTGATCCACTGTTACCCTCTCTCCCCTACACTGTGAGGACCTTGAGCTTCCGTATTCATTTGACAAGGTTCAGTGTTATGTCCGGATAGAAAACGAAAAAAAATAGCGCTGGGTTCCAAAAAATACACTATAGAGCCACAAATTGTGTTAGTGATATTGGTTCTCAAAACAGGATACCGCGAAACAGTCACACTTTCATGATTCAGATCAGATTGCCACGTTACTCTGAGTAAAAATACGAGTTACCAAAAAATAACATGTCACAATTAGGCGAATAAGAGAAATTAAGAATGTCATGATAAAGCTGCTGATATCATGAACATGAGTAACATTACTACACGTGTCGAATTCGTTAGTACGCTCAAGAATGGAATGCAACAATAACTTTTTTTTTTCGAGAGTTGTCCTACTGGAGCTGTAGAGCTAGGTTCTCGGAAGGGCTCCCCGTCAGAATCACATACTACAATTTGCAGACGAGACAGGCAATGTCGCCCAAAAAAACACTGCATTAGGCCAATTGTAGCGGGCCGTGATTCTGAATGTGATATTCATTGTACGGTTCAGGTATGTGCGGGCGTAGGGACTCGCGATCGCGTGTATCATCGCGAAGGGCTCGAACATTTGTACGTTAACGTGCTCGATCGCGTGTGCGTTTGTATGTCGCGTGCGCGTTTGTATGTCGCGTGTGCTAACGTGTATGAACTTCGCGTGTATAAATTTTATAACCGTGTGCCTTTCGCATATTCGCGTGTGTTCTAGAATGATCGCGCGCGGACCGTGAATCTGATACTTAATTTTTGGTTTTTGCTGTACGGTTCAGATTCCAGAAGAAAGTGGGTTCTTACATATCATTAGAATTCCCATTCATGTCGCCGTAGAACGCGTGGTCTAGTGGATATGAGCTTTATTTTTTTTGATTGGTCCAACTGAATGTATGGACCTAAATTGCTAGAATGAAGGCTAAAGATTTCCGGACGTGACCGATTCATGATCGCGCGCGTTTGCGGGTTCGCGTTTGAGACCGCGTTTGTAACGTCGTAAGTACTAAAACGTTCACACAATTGTCGGAGTGTTATCAAGTTTACGCGATCTCGGGCATAGGTGTGCGTAGATGATCGCGAAGGGCTTAAGCGTTCATATGTTGACGTGTTTGTCGCGTGTGCTCGCGTGTATGTGACTTCGCGTGTATAAATTCCATTTTGAAACCCTGCGGCGCTTCATATATTCGCGGACCGTCATTCTGATCTTTAGTTTTCGGTGTACGGATCACATTCTGACAGAGAGAGAGAGAGAGAGAGAGAGAGAGAGAGAGAGAGAGAGAGTTACCCCATATCACTAGAGTTTCCGGTCATGTCGCCATGGAACGTTTTGTCTAGTGGATATGGGAGTTATTTTTCAATTTTATTATTTTTTTTATTAATTAACAAGGACCTAGATTGTTTGTACCGAGGATAGAGACTTCCGGACGATCCCGATTCATGATGGCGCGAGCGCGGGAGTTTGTAGGTTGACGCTTGAGATCGTGTTGGTAAGTTTATGAGTGCTGAGATTTTCACCTTATCACCGGGGTGTAAGCATGTTTGCGAGTTCGTAGGTTGCTTGGAAAATCGCGAGGGGCTCTAACGTGTGTTCTTGAATGGTCTCGTGAACCGTGAGTCTGATATTAAATTTTCAGTGTGCGGTTAGAATTCTGGCAGACAGTGGGATCGTTTATATCGATAGGGTTCCCGGTCATGTCGCCATGAGACGTGTTGTCTAATAGGTATGGGCGTATTTTCTTAATTGGTCCAGCTGAAGGCTTCTAGGATCAAGGATAGACTTTCGGACGTGACCGAGTCGTAATCGCGTGCACGATGGCATTTTTGTAGGTTCCCGCTGAGACCGCGTTTGAGAATGTGTGAGTGTTAAGACGTTCACTATCACCATCTTTGTTGACCCAGCTGAAGACGGGTGTAGAATGGCAGTATAGGACTCGAAAAGAAGAAATAAAAGACAATATATGAGAGACGTAATAGATTAGATAGGTACAAGATACAGCTGAAGTTATGATCATCACATGAGACATACATTAGTACTTCAAACACTACTAATACTTGAATAGCCAATCACCACACATAGCACATCCTTTCTCAATTATCTATTTGTTACTGGTTGATTGTTGGTTATGAGCTGGTAAATAGAGGAAAGGTATAGAAAAGATAAAAGGCTCATATCAGCCCTCCCGGCCTCCTCGACACACCACTATCGAGGCGTATTGTAATCAACATCTTGAAGCGGGCTTCTTATATAAATCAAATCCTCAGTAGTCATAATGTTTGGTGGATTATTAACATGAGAACTAATTAACCTCTAGGAGTAGAACTTGGTGCAAATAAAAACTAAAAAGAGCGAAGGTCCTTATATTTAGATAACTCTATTGAATGTATTGTGGCTTGATGATGTTTACAATACCGTCAATCCCATCAACCTGCGAGAGGGAAGAATGGAATGCAACAATAACTTGCACATAAATTATGAAAATCGTGACTAAGATCCGGAAATCATGAAAACTATACTTCGCTGTATGTTTTTTAGATTCGCCCTACTGTTGCTGTAGAGATCGGTTCTCGGAAGGGTTCCATGTCAGAATCACTCACTGCAATTGCAGACGAGAAGGGAAATGCCACCCATTCAAACTCTGTTTGAGGCCAATTGCGTAATACTGACTGTTATATAGAGTATACGGTTCCGATATGCGGGTTTAGGTACTTCACGATCGCGTGGGAATGAGCGTTTATATGTCCGCTCTAGATATATCGAGTAGAATGGGATCAAATAGGTATGGGTGTACAATAGGTATAGGGCATTATATTTGCTATGTTATTGCATAGGTCACTCGTGTAGCGTGAATTAAATACACGATGGAGAATATCGTTGACGACTGCCATTTCGGTTGTTACCGTGGATCCGTTGTATTGTTTACGGTGTCGTTTTTGTTTTCGCGTGTTTTTTTGCGAGTTTGTCTTTCGCCTTCAGTATAGTACATTCAATCAATGTAAAAAATGTCAAGTGAGTTTTTTCTTGCGTAAAAATTACTGCTCAACATTATTGTTGTGTTGGTTTTTCGAAATTTTTGTTTTTGAAAAAATATGTTTCATGTTGAATGAAACATGCGCTTCAGGGCAAGATAGGTCAGGCGTTAAGGGAGCCCTATAGGTCACTACTATGATAGAAATTTGAATAAATTTGACAATAATTTCGTGCGAGTGACGCCAAAACAAAGTGAAGGGGACATACAGTATGCAATTGCATCTCTTCAAATGGCACCAGTATTCGATCAGCAACCAGACAGTTTAAAGTTCCGTTCGAAACATACCTGTTCGTGTGAAAGGAAAGTGCTCGTCATCAATGATGATCGAAAAAGAGAAGGAAAAGGAATAAAAAAAAATGTTCCGAAGCGCAAACGTGATTGTCGCATAGTTAAGCATCCACGTGAGCCGGAATGCACAAGTTCAAGTCCACACTCTAGCGACGACGAAGACACAGTAAGTCATTCGCAAATACAAAACCAGACCCAACTGCTGAAAAAACATGTGTTTTCAAAATTTCCTTCCACGATTTCTTGATTTTTCACATCATTTGCCACTTCCTCATTTTTTTTACCTGAATGGCGGCAATGATTGCATTTATTAATTACGTCATTACCTTTTAAATAACCTGCAGTATTTATATTCATTGAATAAAAGTTGAACCACAGATTTTCTAAGCGATTACATTTTTTAACCTCGAATATAGTAGCCTATCGTACACCCCAAATTTCAAAAACATCGAAAAAATTATCTTCGTATTATTGGAAATAGCTTGAAAAATATTCAGACAAAAATGATTATAGCGAAAACGTTGCCAAATGTATAACCTTTCAAACGAGTGCTTGTTTGTCAAAACCAGTGCAAAAATATCATCGCACGAGCGGTGATATAACGTTCGTTAAAGCATTTGATCATGCGGAATTTTGGGCGCAGTTGTGCGTGGATAACCAAGATTGCCTGTTTGTCTTTGTGTATCATCGCGAAGGGCTCGAGCGTTGGTATGCTAAAGAGGTAGGGACTTCCAGACGTGACCGATTCAAAATCATGCAAATACGTAGGTTTGTATATTCGTGCGACCAAGATTATAATATAAATTTCTTATTATTTATTTATTATTTTTAGGATGGTGTAAATGATGGTATGTACCGAGTTTTGGGGCTTCGCACGATCCGCGCTCGTTTGGGAATTGGCGTCTGTCCCCCTTAATGGAGAATAATGCAGCTACCAAAATTATCTCCTTAGGGAGATATATATCATAATGCGTCTTGCATTGCAGTCTTCCCAAATGAACATTGTACACAATATTCGCTCTGGTTCTGTGCTCATATTAAACCCACATTTTCTGTACGAACTCGAACACGCTATTTCGTACCTAAACACGTGCACATGTTCGCCTGCACAAACGCTCCGCATGTACGTACCCGGTGTGCGTACACAAAGGTTCGTGGCACCAGTTTTCTCACTCTCATCACTAGCGTTGATTCTTTTTGCCTTGTATGAATAGTTCTCGTGTACACACCCGATGTAAGTACACGGATGTTTGAACTAGAGTTTGTACATCGTTCGCTTGGGTTCGATGTTCGAGGCGAACTTGCACATCGCGACGAAGTATGTTTGAAATTGAACACGAAGTTTTGTGCGCAGGTACAAATTTGACGACGTGCATGGGAAGTCTGTTGCATTGGCTTGCTAAGCCGAACCAAGTTTCGATTTCACCAGCTCTCATCAGTTTGAGAACTTCTTTTCTTGCGGGACATCACACTTCACTAGGGATTTGCTCTGAAACACAAATTGTGGATCACTTTTTGGAGGTAGCGTCAATCCGGAGCTAGCTTAGTCCTTGCACTAAGTTAGTGTTGGATTCTGATGAGACGAATACGACACTAAAAATTCCATAACGAATCATAAAAAGTACTTTTTTAGAAATTAGAGCTATTTTGGAAGGATGACTGTGGACTTTCTTTACGACCGAACATAATCCTTTTTGCACGTTTCCCCCGACTACATTGTTGGCACTTTGCTTATAATTTTAATCTATGCCACTGATGCGTGATTAGTTTAAAAGAGCTGACATACGTCCATTAACTGAAAGCAAAGCAACTCACAATCCAACGTCACAATCCTTACAGGAACAAGTGTAGGTATATCAAATCAGCATTGGAAAAAAGCGCAATCAACATTCTCTATTACACTCAAGCACCGACCGGTATCGCACAAACAACTCTCAGCAAGCCATATTCCTTAATCCCCTCGGTCAAGTGCTCCAGCAGCACCGGGATCCACATCGGACACCGGAAAAGACGGGGGCGATGAATGAAATTGAAGAAAACTCTGTTTTGCATTTAAATTATTTATCACTTTCAAGGAGGCTGCCGGATGATGGTGATGGGAAGGGGTAAGTATCAGCACTCTGACCTCGCTTCCGGCTTATTTGAACTCGCCAAAAAGGCTTAACAACACAGCCACTCGAACTCGGCTTCATCTCGAGGACCGTGCCCCGAGGATGAAGGATCGATTGCAGTCTAACGACGTCCCTCCTGCCACCCCGGCAAGGGTCGCTCTCGAAAAGTCATTAGGAAGTTTGATTGAGTTGAACAGTCGGTGACAATCTGCAAAAGTGCATCAATAAAGTTCCTCCTACTGGTCTCCCCTACACAGCTTTGGATATTTTTGGACAGCCATTGAAAAAAGTTTGTCATTCCGGCTCATCGTTGAAATATTGAAATCTGGAACTTATGTGGATGGGATTATTAAGCACACGTATTGGGGATCATCATCAAACTTGTTCCAGCGATGAAGTTAGGAATAATTTTGCACAGCGATTAGGAAGCTATTTCCCCTTTAAAATTGGACCGCTCCTTTTCGGTTGTCGTTTGAAATAACAATTGCTGGAAACATTTTTGAAACACCCAATTCCAAACTAGTTTCCAACTAGTAGAGCGTCGATTGTTTACACAGTTTTAATCGAAAGCATTTTCGCCAATAAAGTCTCGAATAGAATAAGAGGGACCCTTTCGGGATAACGAAAAGCGATTCAGCTCGGAACGATTATTGTTATCGGTTTGTTTGCATTCGATTCCCGAAAGCTCCTAAAAACCCCAACTCGACACTATCGTAGAATGAATGTGCCTCCTGCAATGCTTCCCGACCCAAAAGGGGGAAGGTGTAGTAGGCAGCGGCAGCAGTATGGATGACCGGTCGATGATTGAACAAATAAGCCAAGCGCACCTGCAATTCTGTTTGTATGTGTTTGTGTGTTGTTGTGTGCTATATCAGTCCAGAATATCAAAGTCAGAGTAGTGTAGGTAGTCCATCCAAGCAATCCATCTACTCTGGCTTGGCGTTGGCAGCGAAAGCGGAAAGCGAGGAGTGTTTTGCACTGTTTGCAAACTGAACTGTACTATCAGACGATACAAGTGCTAAACAAGCGAAGAGTGGTTCTCTACGAAACGATTGGTTTTCGATTGAGAATCAAAAAACATTGAACTGGGAAAACAACATGCTAGCAGATAGAAACTGAATGGTTTGCGGTCAACTATACAAAAAATAAAATTCAGCGAACGAAAATAAATGACTAAAACTAATCAGTAGAGAGTCGGAATTACACTACTTCCAGAGCGACACGGTGTGTTTGTAATCGAAAAAAATTCCTATGAATCTCACTTCCGTACAATTTTCACCGTGGGTGACGAGTTCCGGTACCTAGTACCTGTGGACAACATTCAAATTCAGTAGAAACCAATTCAACCTAATGAAATGAAATCAATTAGCTATGACCAAAAAGACAGAAGAGCACTTCCGCATCCATCAGTCCGCACGGGGTCACCAACTGTTCGGCCACAGAAAGATACTCCGGATCTAAACAACATTTTTTCGAACGACTCGATGCGTTGTGGTGTTTGATGACAGAGTACTAGCAGTATTTAAAAACAGTTGTTTACGGTGGCGACTGTCACTCTCTAAATCATCGTTCGGATCCGACATGTCCCGTTACTGACACACAAACATGACATCACACATCCCAATCTAACACACAAACTGGGTACAGTTTTCAGTTCGGACTGCTGTATCGGTTTTTTCTTCAAATCCAATTGAAGTGTCAAAGCGAGAATCGATGCAATTGGGAGCGACAGAAATTCCTACAACACCTTCCCCCCGACAGCCATCGGTCAGGCGAAAACGGCTGCCGGAAAAGTGAAACGTTCGAACGTGTGTCTCGAAGCACTCAGTGCTAGACTAGATGAAAATAGGACTAGCTCCGGTGAATTGGGTTTTCGTGTGCTGTTTAGGCCTGCCATTGAAGCTGAAGGATTTTCTTAGCAGGCGTATTTGAATAAAGCTAATTGAGTGTCGGATTGATAGTTTTCTATGCACAGGTCGCACTCTTTGATTAGAACTAAATTTTGACAAGTTGCATCGGGTCTTCCAGAGTGTTAATTATCATCATCATGAACAACATCGTGACCTAATAATCCCGGTGTTCTAAATCATGACCGAATTTTATTTTTTGAACTAAAGCCGCACATGCTACTGCCTCGCTTACACAGAGTCAGTGAGAAACTCACTCTCTCTCTCTCTCTCTCTCTCTCTCTGCTAAACATAGCTTTAGACGGTCTCTCTCTCCCAGTTGTAGGCTGTAGTCTCTTTTCAGTCTTTGAATGTCAGAATATGCACCTAGTTCGGCGTTGTTTTACTTCCGGCCCAAAACTGACCCATTGAATCAATTAGATTTCTGAACACGCGACGGAACGCTTCTCTATCGTGTATATGTTCCCGTTCGGGAAGTCGAGATCGATGGTGCGGTCTACGGTGATAGTTTGACGTGCGAGTATCTGCTGTTTTGGGGATCCCTTACTTCAGCCGGAAAAAAATACTGCCTTTACGTTCAGCGTTAACCGCGGGCAATGGATTCTCATGTTGATGATCGATTTGTAAAACGTTTGCGTGTCGTTTCTATCTTCCTTCTGCCACTGCAAGTACCTGTTCGTCGTACCAGCATTTTTTACGCAGGTGAATTGTACAAGGAAGCATGACTGGTAGTAGTAACAGTAATCCGTACGTTTCAGACGCAAATAAATTCGCAGCCGTAACTTGTTTGCAAGTTTAGTGGTTTTTCATAAAATTCCGGATTCCGTATCCTTCTCCGTGGTCTTCAATAACAAATGCCTCAGTCATTCCATAATTCACGGATCGTCCGGCACTTCTGTTTCGTCCTGTGTGGTGTGCTACACTAAAGCCTATTTCAGCGCTGTTGGAACCGACCAAATAAATTTAATTACGCTCTTTTTTCCTATGAACTCTTTGATCGTTATCTGTTCCATTCAGTGCGATACCTATTACCCCTTTAGGTGATCAAATGAATGTCGACTCGGAATCGATTTCTCAGGCTAATTCTACTAGCCATCTCCGATACTGTGTTCTGTTTCCGGCCCAGAACTGAATCTTCAAATTCATTAAAAAAAATCTAAAGGCCTAACAGAACGCTTCTCGGCTGTAACCAAAATATTAAAGGTACCGCTCGGACAAGCTCAGGGTCGTGATTGCATGTTCTCAACAGGCTAACAATATTGCTTGTTGTGAGCAGATAAAGTAAATGTAACCTCCAATTATTCCACATATGACACACGGACGCTTTTATTGGTGAATGAATTTATATGTCATCTGAACTGAAGGCATTCGATCCTACGAGAAACTTTAGTCCGCTTGGAATAAATAATAACGCGTGGTCTCCGAGGATAGTTTGTCGCACGAAGATCTGCTAGAGTACAGACTTGGCTGTTTTAGGAACCCTTAACTTCAGCAAGTGAAAAAACTGGATTGCAAGTGTTTGCATCTAGTATTACCCGCAGGCGATGGAATGAAATCATCCTTATGCTGATTATTGATTTCTGAAACGTTTGAGTTTTTTCTAGCAAAGTTTGCCTCTGCCTCTACGTGCAATAGTTCATTGTACCCACGATCTCTACACCGATGAAACACACTTGATTATTATATCATTCCGCCTGTTTTGCTATGTAGTCACTGCAAGCGTACGGCTCTCAGCCTGGCTGTTCTCGTTCATCGCTCTTTGAAACTCCAAATCGAACCAACCATTATACACTCAGGGGATACAGGCCGCGTAAATGAAAACCGCGTAAATTTCAAAATCCGCGTAAATGAAAACCGCGTAAATTTCAAAATCTGCGTAAATGAAAACCGCGTGAATTTCAAAATCCGCGTAAAAAACGCGTAAAAAATACCGCGTAAAAAAAAACTTGAGTGTACTGGCTTCCAGGTGTGCTAACCAACACTTCTGTGGCTACAATACTGACAACGTCGTGGGTCTGCTGTCAAGCTACATTCAGTTCTTCTATTATTTTGTCGTGTTCTCGATTTGTTCGTTGCGCTTCGGGAAGTATTCTTCGGCAACATCCGGAGTCGGCAAACGCTCTGTATTCAGTCGTATGGTTCTCTTACGCAAATAACTGGTAACACTGTCAGTGTCGTGTGAATCTTGTACACCGCGAAATAATGATTAAAAACGATGTTCGGTCTCAGAAAAAATCCTTGGATGTTAGCACCACTGGATATTCATTGAAGAAATGTCGATCGTCTATCAAAACATGGCTCTTATTTCCAATAATAGGGCGGAAGAATTCTTCTTTACCGACCTGTTCATCTAGAGATCAATGATTTCACGTCATGTTTGAAGAACTTTCCCACAATCTTATACAGTCGCTAGTACAACTCACCTTTCATATCATCGGATTAATCAGCGCAAAGCCGCACCAGACTCGGATTGGCCCTCTACTGATCATCGCCGATCAAAAAAAATCCGTAACTCTCAACCGTTCTATTCGTGTTCGGACTCCAGCCTCGTTGAACCTATGAAACATTTCTAAAGGCGTTGTCTGTGACCGAAATATTAAATTTCCGTTCGGACAAGCAGGCATGCGGAACTTTGATGTATACTTTTCACGGACTATCGTGTCTATGTTCCCGCTCCGGAAGTCGAGATCGATGGCGTGGTTGCCGATGATGAATTACATTCTGATAGCTTCAAATTGGTTTTTTGGAGCATGATCTACCCTTCTGATTTCAACGCTCGGACGCTATTTTTTCTCACGTTTTTGTTTTGATGTAGTTACTTTCTTGGATATAACTGAGGAAAAATCCCACTTCTTTGTCCCTAGTTCACTCCAGAACAACCTCTGCTTTGAGCCGGTCCCAAAAATGCAAAATTTGTTTGTATTTTTACATTTTTTTTCATTTCTAAGAAAAATATGCTCGAAAAAGGATGTACTCGAATTTGATATGGTTCTTGTGCTAGAGTCCATCAAAAAGATTTTCATACGAGGCTGACACAATCGAGTTAAAAGCTGAAGGATTTGCGTTTTGTCTTCGGCTCATCAGTATCCAATGGAACGTTCAAGCGTGGATCGTACTGTGTACTGGGCAAACTGTTCTTTCGATTAGAAGTTGTTCAGTTAAAGTTCCTCTAATTGTTTCGGGTTACACAAATTGTGATATAGCGATTCTTATTGTTCCATTAAGTGTCCGTTTCAGATTTGGGGACATGGAGCTTTAGTGATCGCGTGGAAACAAGCGTTTGTATGCTCACTCTTGAAACCGCGTTTGTGAATTTATAAGTGCTGAAACGGGATGTTTTCATGTGTGCGAGTTCGCGAACGTAGGTGTGCATAAATTATTGTGAAGGGCCCGAGCGTTTGTACATCAACGTGTTTGATCGAGTTTGCTAGCTTGTATATAATTTCGAGAAATTGGTTTATCGACTTCTTTTAATCAATACCGAGGCAGACCGAGTTGGCGGCCAAATAGACACTGAATCCAAAAAGGGAAGAACTGAGATTATTCCCAACACAACAACTGATAAAACGTAACGTCCCGCAAGTACGAAAGTTCTGCTGGAAAATGATAATAAATTTAATCACCCAAGACTCAACTCAGGGTCGGATTCCAATTCAGATTCAGAGAGAGATTCCAACTAAATTTCCACCCCCAAAATGTCTCCATCAACCTCAACGATATTCTCCTCTCAATAAACCAATCCAGCCATTATCACTTCATCATCGGCCCATAAAACATAAAATAATTGAAATTGAAAAACAATCAGGTTCAAATTTTAAATCACCCATCGACCAGAGAGAGAGATGGTGAGAGCCTTGCAGGCGGCCAACCAAACGCTTCGATCAGGATCAAATTTACATTCGAAGAGCCCTGGCAGGGCTTCGGCACCGGCTCCCGGCGTCCGGTAAAATATTGCAAATTGCTAGAGCAGACAGCTAGGGAAAAAAACAAGTCGTAAACGCTATATGTATTCCAAAGTGCTTGCGGACACCTCCACGACCCTACCCTTGCCCCTGCCAGCAGACGGATGAAACGGTCAATTTCCTGCTTTGACTGGCTGTGGAACTGGGTTGGACGACCACCAGCGCCGTGCTTTTTTCCACCCCTTCGCATCACGTGAAAGTGTGAGCTGGCGTACATGTATTTTTTTTTCGCCTTCTACTCTAGTTTTCGTCGTCTCCCGTGAGAATCGGCCACGAAGCGTGACGTCTGGGCAAGGTGGGTCGAAGGCTAGGACTTGGAGCTGGACCAAGCACAGCGGTAAGTAAACACAAGAGAGACCCGTCTAAGCTGGTAGCTCCGATGGCCAGCTGATTGTTTGCGGTACATGGTTGGATAGGTCCTGAACAGAAAGTATGGTTGGTGGAACACTTTTTAGAAGTTAACTAAAATCATGCGAAGAGTAAAAATGGATCTGTGTTATTTGCCAAAACGCGATCCTATCCTGAAAACGTTGGTCGTTTTTTCAAACAAATTCAGAGAGTAGTTTCGTTTACGTTTACGCAATCGACTTACAAAAAAAGTTTTGCCATTTGGCTAATAGAAGTGTTTGTGGAAACATGTAATTAGAACAAAATTTTAGATCCCTTAGAAAAGGTCCGATAATGACCGAAACGTCGGAAGTGAGAAAAAAAGAAGCTTCTTACTTAGTAAAGCCTGAAATGTCGCTGCCAAGTCTGGAAAATTACATTTGAAGCTTTTTCGCGGATCACAGATTTTCGATAAATGTTAGAAATTCTAAATTTTTATTAATATATAAATCTTGCTTGACATTTTCGTTAATTTTGAATGGAAAACATTTTTTAACGATGAACAAAATGTTGGATCCCATTTCAGCCAAACTTCGATTGCAGGATTCGCAACTGACTCTGGCGCAGCAAGTGGTCCTGGCTCCCGTCGCGGGAGCTCTGCCTGGGCGCGCTTCCATGGAATGTCTGCTACTGACGATGGCTACTACTTCCTCCTACTCCTTCTCCTGCTCGAACGTATGCATGTATGCATGTAATAATGGATGAAAAGTGAAAAAGCTTTGTTTGACCGTTCATATATGCATATATTTTCACTGCGGACCGTAATCTTCTTTCTGCGCCAGAACGAATGGATGCACACAAAAAAACGGTTCGAAATCGGGCGGAGCAAACAGCCAGACAACCGATAGATGGAGTGGAAACTGGTGCTGCGTGATTCTTTTTTTTTTTTCTTTTGCTTTTCGACCGACATACTGACCGGGGTTTATCTCATCAGTAGGCCCTGGACAATTTCTGATCGTTCGTTCGATGTCCGATGCAATTTGTTTAATAGTGTGGATAGACGTTTAAAATATTAGAATTACGAAAGATGAATTCATGGTGAAGACGCTCGAAAAAAGGTGAATACATTCAATTCGTACCGAGAAAATTTGGTAATTTTCATCAATTTCTCCAATCAAGATAGTTTTTTTCCACATCACGTTGTCACTAGGATGTGACAATTCGATAGGCGAATAGCTCATGTTGTCCAATTAACACTGGCGTAGCGCAGGGAAGCATTCTAGTGCCATTGTTATTCCATATTTTTCTCAATAAAATTAGCAATTCAAAATTGAAAGGAGTACCCAATTTTTTCTAACGATTTCGTTCTTGTCCTACTGGTAAGGATACACAAACTTCAGTAGCTTCCATTGAAAACGATTCAAGTATTTTAGTGAATTTATCACTGAACCTATCGAAAACTAAATATATGGTGTTTTAACCTCTTAGAAACTACCAAGTCTTAATAATCTCCATGTTAATCAATTACCAGAAAAGAGGACAGCTTCAAACATCTTCGTCATTGAGAATGAACTCTCAAAACTGAAGAGTGAACTCCTGAAAAGCATGAAGAATAGACCTCGTATTCATGAATGTATTTGCGATTTCACACAACTAGTTAACCAAAATTGTTCGTTTTAAATATTATTATCTGGATATGAACTATAACAGTTAGGAATACACTGATACGTTTAATTGTATCGACCAAAATAACTGAGGATATTTTGTTCATGATTTTTCCATTGGAATTTTACTTTCAAAGAAACGTAATCAATGGTCATGAGCTAAGTCATGATCTTGATACGTAAACAATGTGACTTGAGAATTGATTGCATCTCGAATTTGATCCTATTGCAGGCTCAGATAACAAGCAATAGGTTAGGCCACCAGATTTTTTTCGTCACAAACACGCCTGCTGGAAATATCCAGGAAAGACATTTGGACAGGTTAAGATCGTAACGGAAATCTTATTTTATGAACAATTTGGAGAAAAACCAAATTTTTCTCCACTAATGCGAAAATTGGGTAAAACCACATTTGCATGTAAAGGGCTCAAATCCGCTAGCTTAGTCCTGTCACTAAGTTAGTGTCGGATTCTGATGAAATGAAATCGAAATGCAAATTCCATAACTAATTTGTACTTGATGCTTGCAATGAACTTACCGGTATGTGGTGACGGAACGTGTAAACTATTGAATGTTTTAAGTGCAGAATTTCGTGTACGATGGAACTGTGTAACGGTGACTTATGTAAGCTGACTAATGGTGTCAGCGTCCATCATAATCTATAAATATCTGTCACTAATAGGATGGAACTCAATGCCTGTACCATGTCTTGTGATCCTCATCACAAACATGAACATCTTTAGTCAATTTATATTTTCTAAGTGTCAATCACTGGATTTACAGCAATCCTGCCCGAAATACAGAAAATTCAGCAATTGAGCTATCAATTTATCTGACAAACAGGCTATAGAAAAATTGCTGAGTTTTTACCATCGTGGATTGTTAAAATTTACAGCTTAAAAAAATTCAAAAAAAATTGCTGGACTTCTGCAAAAAAAATTATGTCTACGTTTACCAAAATTGTTCTCCACTATGGAGAAATATAGCATAATTAATGTATACTGTTCCATCTGCATACAGTACTGGCACGTTGAAATCTTATCTAGATACGTACATAATGTGTTTTGAGGACTGATTGCATCTCATATTTGATCCTATTGCAGACTCAGATTACAAGCAATAAGATGAGCCACCAGAATTTTCAAGACACGAACACGGTTGAAAATATCCGGGAAAAAAATTTATCAGGTTATAAACGGTAACGAACCCACTTCTTATTCATTGGATGCTTGCAATGAACTTATCGGTGTGTAAGCTATTGAACGTTATCAGTACAGAATTTCGTGTATGATGGAACTGTAACGTAACGTATAACTTCCGAAAGCTGAGTGATGGTGTGAAGAGGAGCATATGATTAGAGGAAATACTTTCATGTTAATTTTTCCGCCGAAATTAATATAATTACTCTAAACATAGCATATTACGAAGCCTTACGATGGTGCGGTGCTTTCCATGGACTGCAGCCGAGAGGCCCGATCGGTTTCGATTCTTGAGTGTTAATGAACCTGTAAATGGTAATGATCAAGTGGTTTTACGGTTTCAATGCCCCGACTGATAAAATGGCCAAAAAGAGGTTTTCTGTTTCACTAAGCGATAATTTTTGAAGTCACGATTTTAGTTTGTTTTTTTGAGGGTTCAAATGTTCGTAAATATTTTTTTTTACCATCAAGATCACAATTTTATAAACGTCAATGTTAGAGGTTCAGGATCTATGAAGCGTGTATCTCATGGTCAAACAATTCTGATGAATAATCGTCCTAGTAGCAATCAGGTGTTGAAAATACACTAACAACTTTGTTGAAGACATGAAAACTCTCATTCATGATCCATTTCCATTGAGAGCCCTTCAGTCAAATTTCAGAAATTTTTGCGTTGCATAATTTATGAAAGGTAGCAATTTGGGATAGTTATCTTTTCAAATAAATTTAGTTAGATGTCTTCAGTAATGTTGTTGATAATACAGTGACCTACAACTTTGTTGAAAACATTCGCATTCAGAGAGCCTCCTAATCTTTCTTCAGGTCTCAGAAACGACGTTTGGATGTGCGGGATATCATTCTTTGCCTAATAAGAGCCCGGTTATAACGCTAAAATTAGGTTATTAAATGGGGTGATTTTCTTGAAGTTTCTGAAGCTTATAGGGCTTTGCTAAAGTTTATGGAACAGTTGAAGTTTATAGATATTCTATCAAGCTCGAAGAAATTTCATTAAATGTACTGAAAATCTTTGCAAGGCAATCTAGAAACTTGTCAAAAGTCCTCAAAACACTTTAGACTTTTCTGAAGGTTGAACTGTTTTTACATAGTTCGAGCTTATCTGAAGTTATTAGACTTCCAAGATATTTGTACACCCTGCTATCCTGCAAATTTTGAGTTTTTCAATATTCGGTAGAATTCTTTGAAATTTGGTTAACTTTCTTGAAGTATAGATTGTTTCGTCTGATTTTTCAGAACGACTCTGAAGTTTTTGGAAATAATCCCATTATCATATAATTTCTCTGAAGTTTGATTTTGTTATCATAAGATTTGCTTAACCCATTCATGCCCATGTTGTTTGTGGACAACAACGTTTTTAAACAACTGTAACTTTTGATTGAGACGAGATTTGCTCACAAAAACAAGTAAGGCTCATTAATGTGATTATTGCCTTTAATTTGAGTATTGACAGTGACAAGGATCAGCTCTAGAACTGAACTTATTGCAATTAGTCTGATTGGATTCCGATGGAGCAGTGCTGCCAGTGACAGATTACGTTGACGACGGAAAATGATTTTTTTCATATATCTTCGTTATGGTGCAATATTATTGAAAACTGATAAAACTTATCAATTAAGACTGTCGTTGGCTACGTTTTCCACGTAATTAGACTATTGTAATTATTCTAGGAGAATTGTATTGAGCATTAGAAGGTAAAAAATGACCAGCTTCTAACACTGCCATGGAAGCACCTATCTTTATGAAAATAGGCTTTTCGTGTTTCTTGACCCAACCGTTTTCAAGGAAAAATAGTTTTGAGTCCCTACATGCACTAGAAAAAAGTTGGGCATGAAAGGGTTAAAGTTCGAAGGACTTTATCACTATTCGAAGATCATCGTTGAAATTTGTAGGGAAATTTTAAGTCATAAGATGTGTCTGAAGTGAATAGCAATTCTTAAAATATTTCATGATATTCCCTGCTTTCGTAAGACTTTTTGAAGCTTGGAGGATAATACTGAAGCTCGTACAATATTCCTGAAGTTCACGGAATCCCTCTTAAGTAGATAGGAACTGAAGAAATCCCCTGAAGTTCATTTGAGGTTCTAATGGCTTGTTAGATATGCCGAAGACTTGTTGAACTTCCCCAACATTCTCAAGACTTCATCCAAAGTCAAAAGGCTTTTTGATTTGTTTTGTTTTAATATTGTAGAAATTCAACAAGACTACAGTATGTCTAGCAAGCTACGAGAACCTCGTACACACTTTGGCATTTGTTCAATTTCTATAAACTTCAGAGAGTTTCTGTAAACCGAAATTTCCCGGAAGGTCGAAAGTCTTTTTGAACCGGTTTCCGAAGTCCGGAGAACATTCCTGAAGCTTGTAGAATATTGTCGAAGTTCGCAAAAATTTTGAGCTGTTGATAGAAAGTGAAATCCCCTGAATTTTGAACGAGGTTCTAACACCTTATGAGACATGCTGGAAACTTGTATAGCTTCGACTACATTCTCAAGACTTCCCTAAAGGCTTAAAGGCTTTTAAAAAAAAATTGAAACCCGGAGAACAATCCTGAAGTTTGCAGAGTATTCCTGAAGTTCACGAAAGCTCTCTGCAGTCCCCAAAGTTCGTACGAGTTTCTGATAGCTTGTGAAATATATAAAAAAAAACTCTTTTTGAAGTTCAGAGAACCTGGCTGAAGCTGCCATATATCGCTGAAGTAAATACGATATACTTTCCCTAAAGCTTGTACCACCTTTCCAATATTCGTTAGAGCTCTTCTAAATTTCTTGAAGCGCGGATTGAGTTCGCAGAAATACCCATAAAGTTTCTAGACACAAATTAAGTTTCATAGCACTTCTCTAAAACTTGTAATTAGCTTTCAAAGAATTCCCTCGAAGTTTCATGGACCAAACTTCACAAAGACTAAGTTTCTATGATTGTCCCTTGATGGTTTTCGACACTTCGATGAAGTTCAGAAAACATTCTTGAAGTTCGTAGAACTCCTCTTAATATGGTAGAATATTCGTGAAGTTCGTAAAAATTATCTGTAGTTCAGCCTTATAGATGATGTAATTTCCAGAAATCCACGCATTTTTTTTTTGATCCATAGGACAACCTGAAGGTCAGAAGATTTTTATGAAGTTCGAAGAAATTTTCTTTGGTTTCCAGAAATACTTCACAGCATTAAAAAAAATTGGAAATTTGTACGACATGCTTGAGTTTCTCTGCAAGTTCTTAGGACCTCTCCGAAACCCTTAGAATATTTCTGAAATTCCCAGTTCTACCAAGTTCGTTTCTTGATTTTTCTGTGACTCTTCGAAGGTTGCAGTACTTTACTGAGCCTCGTAGGACGTCCATAAAGTATTCGTGACTCGCCTAATGTCAGTCAGAAATGCCTGAAGAGACTATACAGCCTTCGAAATTGACTAGCTCTGTGTGCAACAGAAAGATGTTCTCTGAACCATTAAGAACAGTATTTCATCCAGTACCCGACCTTCCCGTTAACGGCGAGCGATAGCCCGCGGGTTCCTCAGCCACTCGACTACATCCTAGATCAAACAGGCTACAGAATTGTGTCAACTTTCTCTACTATCTCTGGCGGGAGCATGCGGAAATGGAAGCGGGAATATCTTAAATTTATATGTTTCATTTTATCGTTCCATGACGGAAAACACCAAAACCGGAGGGAAAAAAATCTCGGCATATCCAGTTTCATTGGTTTTTGTTGGTTTAGGCTCCGCCGGCACAGCTTTCCGATACGATACGAACAAAAACCGCACCCCGTGGGACCAGGCGCTTTGCATTTCAAGGCTTTCTATGTTCTGTTTTTCTCACATTTATTGTCATCCATTGTTTAGTGGTTTTGAAATGGGAAAATCGATTTCGAATTGTGCAGGCGCTCGGATCATAATGCAATCGTGGTAGGCTTAGGACTTTATCCAATTGATATAAAGCGAACAGTTTCGAGGCGTCATTCGGTATCAGCTTTGTTTGAATCAATGAAATTCAATATTGTTTGAATTTGCGTGGATCTTTGTCACCGTGGCGTGGTAAAAATCCAAATATTTTCAATTAATCACACCGCTCTGTGTATTATTCAACGCACGTTTTTTATTCATTTAAAATTATTTTTGTGTCCTCGAAATGCCATGAATTATTCAGTCTGTTTCAACGAGCAACGATTTCCGGTGTCCCACCTGGCACGGTCACACTTACAGACGGCAACTTTCTATAGAACTCAAACCCCGGCAGTGTGGCGAGCTTTACGAAAACAAACCGTGAATTCTTTTTTTTTTTTCACACGAATCACAACACTGCTGTCCGTGCACGGTCGCCATATCGCGCGCACTGGCTTGATTCAATAACCAAAATCAGTATTGACTCAACACCATATTTTGCAGCTTTACCCCCTACCACTCTTCCCACCCACGGGATCGTTTGACTGGCGGGTTGACTGTACGCGACTTGGCAGCACACAGTTTTTTTGTTACCTTCTCTTATTCATTTCCAGGAAAACATTATCACGCTTCCTTCCACGTGTGTAAAACCACCGTCATTTGGTGTGAAACTCGCTGTATATGCGGATGACGGTGACTGACTAAAAGTCCCGAAGGCATGAGATTTTTTTTTTCTTGTCACACCTTACCCCTTCCGGAAGGGTCCAAGGGGGAAGGTGTAGTAGCCGGAGAGCGCGCAGCAAACACAACATATGAAAATGTTATTTTTATTGGAAAGTGTGGGAGACTGAGTGTCAACACAGCAAACTATGCGGTGTTCTCGCGAAGACAGGGTGAACGTGAGCTTTCAGCTGCAGGAATCGCCAGTTTGGTGAGGTAATGTGGGAAATCAGCGATTTTCGGTAAATGCAATACGAGCGGCTATATAAATGTTAACGAGTTTCGCGTACACACACACATTTCGTTAACGATGCTGATTGATATTCGTGAGCGTGGGTTTGAGTTGGGCCCAGAAAAAAAGAACACAACCGAATGCGAGATCAAATTGAGTAGATGGGAAAAAGTTGACAGAATTGAATGGGGGAGGGGTAGAAAAAATAAGATCTACAACCTTGAATAAGCTGTTCAATTTGACATAAAAATGACGGAATTGATAGCACTCGTTCTGGGGGAAAAAAGCATTGGCGAAACATTTGTACGTGAGAATATGCGGATAGTATCCGGATGGGAAACAACATTCCGGCCCCCTGCGAAAAGCTAGTCAAGCTGGCAATGTGAGGAATTTTCGAAGCAGCGCTAGTGGTGATAGCTTAATTTCTCCCAGAAAGGAATTCCTTCGTTCTAACCCACGTTGTATCGATGGATGCCTCCTACTCTGCGCGCCCGGGGAAATGTGAGAAATTCCTTTGCACGAAATGTTATGGTTGTTTCAGTATCCCCTGCAGTGCTGCAACAGATGATGCGAAAATGCTTTGTTTAGCTGATTTTACACACTTTTGTGTTGGACTACACGAACAGTCGAAATGGGCAGGAAAAACACATTGCACTGTAAAGTGCGGAGACTACGGCAGATGTGGCACTTCGGAGCTGTGCGCAGTCTGCTCTTAATTGAGGCAGTAACTTGGATTCCTGTTGACAGGGGGACTATAGCATAGTGATGTGACCACTAGGTGTACGGCGGAAATCGTAATAAGAGGAATATCGGCTTGTCTGTGATGGCGCCCTAACATGGGGAAAGTTCAACGAAAGCAACATCCTTTTCATCTCACAGTAGAGACAGTGTTGTCAAATTTGCAGTTGTCCAGATGTTGAAGCTAAAATTGGATAAGGTAAAAATGGATCAACACATGAAATGTATGAGAACATGTTCGATTCGCTGGTGTGTGAATTTAAGCTGTATAATTTTTTAACGAAATACGCGGAACTTGATCGAGTACAAAGCTATATAACTACTCAAGTGTTGGCTATGCCTTGCACCATCGTCGCGTAACGTTTTACTACGTACAGAGTGAAAAAATCTATTTGTGACGATACAAACCTGTTTTTGAATTCATATAAAGAAATATTGATTCTAGTTAAAATGATTACATGATTTTGTGAACCTTTTTAAAAAATTTAATAAATTAAGAAATTAAAGAATTTAAAAATCGAAATACAAATCGTTATGGAAAAAATAAATCACTCACCAATAGAGCAGCCAAGATGGTCCTCGTTGATGTACTCGAACAAATCACTAAATCATCGCCTATTCCATTTGAATCGACACTTCATTACTAGTTCCGGTTGGAATATATCAGCCCAATTTACACACTCTCACCCTCCCTCTCATTTTCAACTATTTTCACTCCTACGATTAACTACTTTGCATATTAGCAACACTGCTCAGCAGTGATATTTTCACCCGAATATTTTAAAACACTACACTATAGCGCTGCGAAACACTTCGCAGATTTCTGCCCAAATATATTCGGCACACTTCCAATTCGCAAAACAGCTTCACACGAACAGCTGAACGATGATAGCCACTCATTTGCACTGTAGCCGCTACCACACCGGCATACCTTTGCCTGAAACTCAACACAGCGCTTGCCTTGCGGTAATGAAGCGCTTCGCTTGAGAAAAAAAATGGCCACCATTTGCATTCTTCTTTCGACACGAGAATGCCGCACAACTACACATCACTAAAAGTTTCGCTTCGCAGCTACACTGCTACAGACCATGCATCATCGCTAGCCTTTTTCACGAACGGACGTGATCGAACATGATCACCGCTTCCCTTGAATTGACTTACACTGCCGGGAAACACTAGAATCAAACGAGATTCAGAAAACAACGGCTTTCCAATAAAACTTCCATCCAATATCCCGCACTGACATTTCAAATGAGTGAAGACAACCATCGATCTAGTTGGCTTCGACTCGCTATTCGATCTCAGCAAACTCGCTAGTGGCTAGTTGGTGGTTGTCGGTCGCTCTCGCAGTATAGTACATCAGTCGCTAGAGAATGTAAAAGAGAGAGAGAGGACAAAAAATCGTTAGTCAACGAACACACAAACACGTAGGCATTGAGGCAGATGGTTTTACTTTATAATTCAAACGCGCATGGCACGATGAACCTGAGTGTACCCGAGTAGAAAAAGATGCAATATTTTTTGGTGATGGGAAGTTTTGAGGTTTCGCTAAATTTTGTATGTTGAAATTGTTGTACCGTAAATTAGTTCGCGAATCTTTTTAGGTCTAAATCAATTCAGTTCCGGCTGGGGCGGGCGTCCAAGCTGATTTACCATTACTCGAAATTTTCCATTGTATAGAACAGGTATAACTGATTAACAATTTTACGATAAATCAATATTAATTCTTCAAAAGGGCTAATGAGATTTTTGTGAACAAGCTTATTTCGCTCATTATCTCGCTACCGAGTTGAATTTCATGAAAAATACACATGAATCAACATCTTTACCCTTGGTAGAATCAATTTCAAATGTTTTCTGTGCCAAAATTATAACAAATTAAGAGAAATCAGCAAAACAAAACTTTGTTTACAAATGTTATTCGTCCTATTCAAAAGTTGATACGGAAATATACTTTGATCTTGCAAATATCACTAGTTTTTCTTTAAACGTGTTTTTCGCGAAATTACATTTTTTAAATTTGCTGCTCAAAGAGCAATCATCAGATTTATTTTAAATTTAAACTGAGCACTCTTGAATATATTTACTCAACAATGCCGGAAGTTTTTTTTATTGGATTCCATTTTTCATAACTTTGCCGTAACATTTTTCAAAATCGTTATTGTGCAAAAAATACTCTCTGGTTTAACTCCTTATTATGCTACTCGTTCGGCCGAAATGGCGGCAGCAATAGATGAGCCTCCGAAGGCAACGCAAAAACCGCTTAATTTTCGGTATGAAAAGGCAATATATTTTAATTATAGCTTAGTACACCCTTAAGTTTCTAAAGTATTAATGATCAGAAACGCCTCAAGTTCAACATATGCCGACATGGAAGAAAAGAGATGCCAGATATAACTCTTTGCTCCGACAAAAAGTTTGGCATAATGGAATAACAATTGTAGAAATATGACTTCCAGTTGAAACCACTCGAACCGGCGAAACATCGAAAAACATCAGCAAAGCGAGGTATCAATATGAACATTTACAGATTACTCAGCTGTGCGAAAAAATAGTAGGTGTGTCATTATTAAGGTCAAAGGTGGTCTCCATACTTAGACGAAGTTTCGTACAGGTAGCTAATGCCTGAGTCGATGTTATTGTACATAGTCCAAAGCTAGGATTATTGTACCTTAGGGAATAAGAATCAAGGCTATGTTACTATTTTCCATATCCTTTCTTTTTTTCGCCCCTTCCGTCCAATTGGGAAAATAATGAGATGCTGTGCACGGGAACAAATCTCTATGTTTATTGAACCTATTTGTTTCGATTATTGATTCTGGTTCGCATTGATGGAGTCGATTTAACTTAAGCTTACCGTAGTTCTATTCACCACATTTTCATCATACACGAAATTCCACTGCAGTACAACTACCACTTCTCGCTGGCCCCAGTCTTGTTCGCTATCCTGAGAAAATAACACATCGTGTCATTTTAAGCGATGCACATCGCACCGACCAAATCCAAAATGTTTGTTCTTTCATGGATGAAATTTTAGCGGGAAATCAAATACACATGTGATTTAGGTCACATTCTGTCGGCACACACCAAATAATGGAAGCCAATGCGAACATTGTGTACGAAAGAATACCGCAACGCTACTTTCGAGTTTTTTATACTTTTACAGTGCTTCTAAGCTACTTGTGTATTACTGTTGAAGAGTCTTAATGAGATGTTATTATGGTACCTCTGTTATAGTTTCATGGCATAGTTACAGCGCTTTTACGTTAATTTAGTATTTTCTGGTATTATATTCCTGACCCAAGCTAAGCCATCTTATTTTTTTTTTTTTTTGAGAGTTGTCCTACTGGAGCTGTAGAGCTAGGTTCTCGGAAGGGCTCCCCGTCAGAATCACATACTACAATTTGCAGACGAGACAGGCAATGTCGCCCAAAAAAACACTGCATTAGGCCAATTGTAGCGGGCCGTGATTCTGAATGTGATATTCATTGTACGGTTCAGGTATGTGCGGGCGTAGGGACTCGCGATCGCGTGTATCATCGCGAAGGGCTCGAACATTTGTACGTTAACGTGCTCGATCGCGTGTGCGTTTGTATGTCGCGTGCGCGTTTGTATGTCGCGTGTGCTAACGTGTATGAACTTCGCGTGTATAAATTCTATTTTATAACCGTGTGCCTTTCGCATATTCGCGTGTGTTCTAGAATGATCGCGCGCGGACCGTGAATCTGATACTTAATTTTTGATTTTTGGTGTACGGTTCAGATTCCAGAAGAAAGTGGGTTCTTACATATCATTAGAATTCCCATTCATGTCGCCGTAGAACGCATGGTCTAGTGGATATGAGCTTTATTTTTTTTTTTTTGATTGGTCCAACTGAATGTATGGACCTAAATTGCTAGAATGAAGGCTAAAGATTTCCGGACGTGACCGATTCATGATCGCGCGCGTTTGAGACCGCGTTTGTAACGTCGTAAGTACTAAAACGTTCACACAATTGCCGAAGTGTTATCAAGTTTACGCGATCTTGGGCATAGGTGTGCGTAGATGATCGCGAAGGGCTTAAGCGTTCGTATGTTGACGTGTTTGTCGCGTGTGCTCGCGTGTGCTCACGTGTATGTCACTTCGCGTGTATAAATTCGATTTTGAAACCCTGCGGCGCTTCATATATTCGCGAACCGTCATTCTGATCTTTAGTTTTCGGTGTACGGATCACATTCTGACAGAGTTACCCCATATCACTAGAGTTTCCGGTCATGTCGCCATGGAACGTTTTGTCTAGTGGATATGGGAGTTATTTTTCAATTTTATTATTTTTTTTTATTAATTAACAAGGACCCAGATTGTTTGTACCGAGGATAGACTTCCGGACGATCCCGATTCATGATGGCGCGAGCGCGGGAGTTTGTAGGTTGACGCTTGAGATCGTGTTGCTAAGTTTATGAGTGCTGAGATTTTCACCTTATCACCGGGGTGTTATCATGTTTGCGAGTTCGTGGGCGTAGGTTGCTTGGAAAATCGCGAGGGGCTCTAACGTTTGTGCGACGTAATTTTGTAACGTGTGTTCTTGAATGGTCGCGCGAACCGTGAGTCTGATATTAAATTTTCAGTGCGCGGTTAGAATTCTGGCAGAGAGTGGGATCGTTTATATCGATAGGGTTCCCGGTCATGTCGCCATGTGTTGTCTAATAGGTATGGGCGTATTTTCTTAATTGGTCCAGCTGAAGGCATGGACCTAGGCTTCTAGGATCAAGGATAGACTTTCGGACGTGACCGAGTCGTAATCGCGTGCACGATGGCATTTTTGTAGGTTCCAGCTGAGACCGCGTTTGAAAATGTGTGAGTGTTAAGACGTTCACTATCACCATCTTTGTTGACCCAGCTGAAGACGGGTGTAGAATAGCAGTATAGGACTCGAAAAGAAGAAATAAAAGACAATATATGAGAGACGTAATAGATTAGATAGGTACAAGATACAGCTGAAGTTATGATCATCACATGAGACATACATTAGTACTTCAAACACTACTAATACTTGAATAGCCAATCACCACACATAGCACATCCTTTCTCAATTATCTATTTGTTACTGGTTGATTGTTGGTTATGAGCTGGTAAATAGACGAAAGGTATAGAACAGATAAAAGGCTCATATCAGCCCTCCCGGCCTCCTCGACACACCACTATCGAGGCGTATTGTAATCAACATCTTGAAGCGGGCTTCTTATAAAAAACAAATCCTTAGTAGTCATAATGTTTGGTGGATTATTAACATGAGAACTAATTAACCTCTAGGAGTAGAACTTGGTGCAAATAAAAACTAAAAAGAGCGAAGGTCCTTATATTTAGATAACTCTATTGAATCTATTGTGGCTTGATGATGTTTACAATACCGTCAATCCCATCAACCTGCGAGAGGGATTATATTCCTGACCCAAGCTAAGCTATCTTATGGTATAATATTCCTGAAATTTATTAGTATTTTCGGATCTTTACATAAACTTTCACGGTATTTTTATGGTATATTTTCAATGATGATATTTTAATGGTTATATTATGGTAACATTTTTATGTTCTTGTAATTTTTATGGTGCTTTTAATGTAGTTTTAACGTATTTGCATGGTATGCGTATCGCTTGAAGGTTTTTAAAAAGTGTTTGCATATTTTTTGAAACTTTCATGGCATTTTTATGCTTTTTTACGGGTGTTTATATTTATATTCAATTTTTTTTCTGTGGGACTCTAATGGAATTGTAAAACATTTTTATGGTTGTTTTATAAAGTGTTTTATGATGCTTTTCAGCTATTTTTATTGAACTACTGTTATATTTCAAGTTTTTATATTTTTAGTTTTTTATGATAGATATGGTACTTCTATGGGGGTAAGCGACGTTAGACATAGTGAACGATAGTTGTAATGGGCGACAAGTATAATTTAGAAAAGTAAAGTTAATTGTATAACATTTTCTATTATCATTCCCTTTTTCCCTTTTTTATCAGAAATTTCTCTATTCTATGCCATACATCTTAACGCGATCGTATGGCCACAGTTCACGAAAAAATTACAGATATTTATATTAGTTTAACAACTACTCACACAGTTTCCATTCTTTATTTCATGAGCTGCATTTTAAGATAAATATTTTTTTCTTCGCAACGATCGCAATAAAATAAATGCGATGTTAGTAATTTACAAATAGACTTGACATCAATTTAGAACCAGGATCCTTGAATTTTCTTAGTTACGTTTCTATTGTCATCGTTACCCATTTGAGCCAATTATAAAAGTTCGAAATTTTCAAACAGTGAAACATGTCAAAGTTCCCGAACAAATTTTTTGTCAGATAGGCGATCTCAGCAACGATCTATTGAGAACATGCGGTACTAAGTATGCTACACGACAAAATACAAATATTGTTTCTGATCAACTTTTCTTGGCGATCATACATTTTCGGTGACATTTTTGATGTGAATATTCGTTATTGTTGCTCGAGGTCAAAGACAACATATTGAAAGAAGGTATACTGCACGATCAAACAGGTACAAGCAGTTAGCTTTAACTAATATAACATCCAACGCAGTAATCGCCATAAAAGGGCTTTAAAAAATGCACATTATCATGATAATTTAAGCCTACCAAAGTTAACAAAAACTCCATACTATTCCCATGATCATGGTGTTTGACATGCCTGTCTAAAATGGGTTCAACCCATGAAAACACCATCACCATGGTCCAGCAGATCCTGCACAAACTTTATTTTGGCGTATTTATGGATTATTAAGACCATTTTAGGGAGTTTGGGTGTTTAAGCCAGCGATAATTTGCTCGGGAACGCATGTTACACCTAACGTCCGTGCCCCATTATGTGTATATTCTTTTATTGTAGTATCGTGATATTTTTATGTTAAATTTATGGTATTTTTGAAATATTTTATAGTGCTTTTATAACACTTTTATGGGATTTTCATTACTTATAGTACTTTTATTGCATGTCTATGGTATTTCTAAATATGGATCTTGGATGGAATTTACATAATGCTTTTCAGAAATTTTGATATTTTTACGCACAGTAAATTTTGTATTATTATTGATACCACAAACTAATGGTACTTTCAAGAAATTTCGTATTGCACTACTACAGTGTTTTTCGGACGTTGGCGCTCTCCACCGTCCCTTATTGTTGGGTGTTTTTATGGTAGAACGACGGCTTTTAATTTTTTAAAAATTTTGCTGGTAACTTTATTAAAGAAAACAATTTAGCTTAAGCTAACGAAAGCTACTTTTATACAGCTTCATCATATACGAAATTCCACACTTGCACACGAAGACTTCTTACATCATGCGCCAACCAAATCCAATATGATTAACAGCCAAGTCGAAGTACGTCTTTTATAAATAAAAATTGAACAGTAAACCGATTACAGATCCAGCTTAGGCCACAAATTAATTTTGTAGATGCACAGAAAATCATGGGAACTAATAGGAATATCAATTTCTTTCTATTCGCGCTAGTTGAAATTGCATACAAGAGGTTCGACCGAATAATAAATTAAATAAAATGTAGCGTTCAGTACCATGGGACTTTCAATATCATCTCGCTGATCGATATTTAAAAAATCCGGCCCTCATATCGAAAAGTTCCAGCATAAGTTCTATATCGTACCGAAAATGCGGGTTATGATTTGTATTCAGTGCCAATATTCCGATACCCACAAATTCTCATAAGCTTAAATACGGCTTTATGTTAGTTTTATGCGTTAAAGTGAATTAGGCACACGAGCATGGAGGTATTATGAGCTTTTCATTTGCTCGGAATTGCCGGTACCGTTTCCCTAATTTCATGGTTTTCCTATTAAACTTTTAAGGTGCTTCTATGGTACTTTTGCAGTACTTTAGTATGTTAATAATATTTCTATGGCACTTAAGGTAATTTTTATGATACTTTTATGTTACTTATGTTGTAACTTCTATGGTAAAATAATTGTACTTGAATGGTACTTTTACGGCGCTTTTATCATATTTAACCCATTCATGCCCATGTTGTTTGTGGACAACAACGTCTTTAAACAGCCATAACTTTTGATTGGGGCGAGATTTGCTAACAAAAACAAGTAAGGCCCATTAATGTGATTATTGCCTTTAATTTGAGTATTACCAGTTACAAGGATCAGCTCTAGAACTGAAGTTATTGCAATTAATCTGATTGGACTCCGATGGAGCAGTGCTGCCAGGGACAGTTTACGTTGACGACAGAAAATGATTTTTTCGTATATCTTCGTTATGGTGCAATATTATTGAAAACTGATAAAACTTATCAATTTAGATTGTCGTTGGCTACGTTTTCCATGTAATTGGACTATTGTAATTATTCTAGGAGAATTGTATTAAGCATTAGAAGGTAAAAATTGACTAGTTTCTAGCACTGCTGTGGATGCACCTATCTTTATGAAAATAGGCTTTTCGTGTTTCTCGACCCCACCGTTTTCAAGAAAAAATAGTTTTGAAACCCTACATGCACTAGAAAAAAGTTGGGCATGAAAGGGTTAATAGTGTTCGGGTATTTCTATCGCACTTCTTACCGCTTCTTTTAAGGATTTTTCAAGGCACTTTCGTGGTACTCTGATAGTATTGCTGGGAGCAGATCATTTCGCCGAAGGTCATTTAGCCAAATGCCGTTTCGGCGAGGGTCTTTCCACCGAATGAGGTCTTTCGTCGTATAGGTCATTTCGCAAAAGGTTAGTTTGCTAAATGTATAGTTCAAATGTTTAATCTCAGACTCTTTTTGGGGAGTGGTCCAAGAGAAGGTATAAACTAAGGCACTCGGATGGAATCCCTATCAACATCACGTTAACAGTATCAGACCAGACGGGCAATGTCACCCACTAAAACGCTGCTCGAGGTATATTGCAGTGGGCCGTGATTTTGAAATTTAGATGAAATATCCCGGAAACAGGTGTATCTGGTTCCGAAACCGATCAATCCAAAGGAAGGAGACTTTGAACCTTGAATTTCAGTTATTAATAGAATAAAATTTTCAGTGGTTTTCAAACGACAACATCCAGGAAATTATCCTGGAATTGAGTATACTGGAATCTAAGATCCACAACTCAATCAATCCATGCAAATGGTTGAATCGATCTAGTTCGCTAATCAGGATTTCTAAAAAGTGGTAGTGCCAAGTCGGTCGACCAGTTACTGATGAATCAAAGCCGAAACGAAAAATCATGACGTACTAAAGTGAAAAGTGATATACGAAATGTTATTAATCCAATTTTCTTTTTCTTTTTTGGTGCGATACAGCAAAATAATGAAGAAGTACCACATTAAATGGAAAAACTCGAAAAAAGTACAAGCAAAAAGATCAACCTAAAACAATCCAAATATGACTTTGAAAAACCTTCTCTCTGGGCTGTCTAACTGGTGCGACAGATGGAAAACTTTTTCGTAGCTCTCGCTACAGATAAAAACCAATGGCAACACTGGTTCGAACACAGCAAGGGTCCGGTCTCGCTGCTGCTGTTTTACGTCCGAAACAAAGGGCATTCCCGGTCTGCTGTGAGCGGAAATATTTACATAAATCTTGTGCCATTGTGCGGTGTTTGAATGCAGCTTCTGAAACCAGGTTTTTCCTCCGCTTTGGAAGCTTCCTGCACGTTCGGTTTTGTTTCGACGGTGACCTGTGAGCGAGTAGTGTAGTTTTAAATGAAATCATCTTTGAATTTTCATCAGATTCGGAATGTCCCACAGAGAACGATACTTAGGAGGCGTAGTTTACATAGGAACACACTTAGCTGTCAAAGTAGCATGTATTGTCCCCTTGCTGTAGGATGGTGCATTTCACCGGTTTTACTGTTCGAACTCAATTTCAATCACAGCACGCCATGCTTCGGGCTCCGGTAGGTAGGGCGAAACTAGGCGGAAATGGTGAGCAAAAATATTCCATTTATTCAAATTGCAAATTCTTGTCCGGGAGAAATGAAATGCTGCCCCCGGCCCCTCTATATATTTGTACAGTCTAGTTCTGACTTACTTCTCGACTCGACTGACTCCCACATCGAAGCAGGCAGGCAGGCACAAGTCAAACAATTGATTCCACTCCAGTGGCAGCTGCTGTGGTGACGGTTGCTTCACAGATCAACATACGCAACACTCTGGATGAAAACTTAATAAAGAACTCACCAGACAGTTTATTACCCGGCGGACAATCTGTTCAGTATCCAAACGCCAAAAATTTCCGAATGCCCGAACAACTATCATCCGTCAATCGATGATCGCTTCTTGGCCGCACCGTGCTAGTTTCCTACGGGGACGCACTGCGCTCTTGATGCCCGACCCCAGCACAACACAGGCGGGTGAACGAAAGTTTCGAATGTTCATTTTGCATTTCATCTTTCAGAATTCTGAGTCCCCCGCCTCCCCCAAGGGCAAGGGAAAATGGAGCAACTTCGCATAAATTTCTTTATTACAAACGACAATCGCACATTCATACATCTTCCCCGTCAAGCAGAACCGAGCGACCGGCATGCAATCATAGGAAGGACTCCCTTCGGGATGTGACCACCCTTTGGCACGTGAACATACACCGCCAATAAATAACCGGGGTCCCGTTCCGGCTCTTATATATGTTACTGTGCCGTGGGAAACTACAACTTACCTACCTACAAGGAAGACGACACTGTTTTCGTCCGTTTGTTCAAAGGTCCCCACCGTCCGGACAGCTTCGGTGCGAAAGTGAGCGAAATGGTATTCTCGTAATGATGTCACCACACACACCCACACACAAGGACGGGAACCAATAAGGATCTTGCTGGACCGCAGCAGTAGGAATGCTCGTCGCACGTGTCCGTCTGTGCAGTTTTCGGTGAACTTGATAGACGGTCGGTTGGTCGGTCTACAATAACAGAAAGCGAACCGAACCAGCGGTGGTTCTTCGGAGATAGAATCTGCCACGGTTGCGAGGACGACGAAGACGACAATGGCGACGTTCCCACATCCGACGAGCATGACTTTGATTAATAGTACTAATAATGTCCTCTCTCTTATTGTTCTACTTCTACTTCTTCCGGGCCATGGGTTGTCACTCACTTGTTTGCATCCAAGCAATCCTTGTCATCTTTGGAAGTGAACCACATGTATACGTTTGTCTGTGTGTATGAGCCATGTAGTCATCAAAGTCACTTGGCTCTACACGTGTGATGGTCGTGTAAATGAGAGCGTTATAAAGTCGCAGGTGCATGCGACAGTGAAGTTGTTATGATGGAATTTAGTTGGAGTTCTATACATTATACTTGAGATTGGTAACCGAATTATTTCTTCATCTAGCCGTTGAGAGACCGAAGGCCCATATATCGGACTGGTAATCAGGTTCGTGAAATGCGAGCAGCATGGTGTAGTATAGAAGGTGGGCACATTTTCTATGTGGGAGTGCAGATGTCATTTTTTTTCAAACAAAAAGGAAGATGAGAATGAGAAAACAAAAGCCCGAGTTGCCATCGTTAGTAACAATCAAGTTTAGATTACACTTGCAGTGTACTATAAAGCTTGAATTTCTACTTTGGATGCTGCATTCTGCTTTACTTACGATATGTCGATCATCTTATCATTATTCTGATCTTCTGTGCTTGCGGGACATCATCTATGACACATTATTTTGCAATATTTTTGATGTGGATTTGGCGTCTTTTCTGACGACCAATTCGATCTGTCAGATACTGATGAGACGAAGTCGAAAACAATAATCCATCATTATCATCCTGGCCGAATGCATCGGGTAATTCGAATCTTAGCCGGATATATTTTAGTTTTACAGGTTACTTGATCTTGGGTCTTCAGTCTTCTTGAACACCATCCACATGCGCATCTTCCTCAATTGTACACAGCCAGGTTTATCCCAAAATCGAAGAGGTCGTGGTCGTCATCAAAACGAAAATTTATGGTTTCTAAAATGTTTTCGATTTGATTCTAGGGGATCAGAATTTTCCCAGGTATCATATGTCAGATCTTGGATTTAGGACTTCGCCAGTCTCAGATGGGAGATTGATTTCAGTTTAAGACTTCAATTTTCAGTTTCCAGGTTTTAAATTTAAGGTTACAGTTTCTGGATTTCATATTTCAGATAACAGATGCGAGATCTAAAAATTTTGGTGTCCAAATTCATGAGTTAAGGGTGTCATATTTTATATTGAAAATTGAGATTTGTGGTGCTTTTAGATTTCAGATTTGAGAATGAATATTGGAGATTGAGATTTTTGGTATCAGTCAGATTTACAAATGAAGTTTGACAATTGCAATTGAAAATTGAAAATGCGAGAATAAAAAATTTTAGATTCACCGCCTTGGATTTAAAATTTAAGATTTTTAAGATGTAATATTTCGTAAAGCAATACTGCTACTACATGGCGACCGTGACGGAATATGTTGCCAGGGGATAACATTGATTTACTAAATGTTCAACCAAAAATCACATATCTTATACCAAATAACATGTATATCTCTTATCTTAACGATCCAAGGAGGTGAACTATACTTGAAGAAAGCTTACCACAGACTAACAGACATAACACTATGAGGAAATTCCCTCAAAAAACATCGATCCGACTATTTTCCCAGAACACTAGCTCCACCTTTTATTCACGGTCCCAAACACTCATTTGCTGGTGGGTTACCCCTCAGGCTTGGGAACATTTTTTCACTATCCTATGGTCTATCCCCCATATGCTTGTCCATATGTCAGTGGTGCCATAATTGCAAATGTGGCCACAGTTCCAACTACAAATACATTTAAAATGACCGTTAAAGCGGGTGAAGCATTGTTTTCGAGTGTTATGTCTGTTAGTCTGTGATCTTACCTTCTAAATTGTAAAGTTGAATACCGTAAACCGGGGTGACATTGATCACTTTTCGAAGCAATCATTACATATTTTTAGACGCAACACATTTTTTTCGAGTTTAATATTTTTAAACCATGTACTGATGTATGGAGAATAAGATTGGATGGGTTTACCTAAAATGGTCCGTTTACAGCTATTTTTTTCAAAAAAGATTTCAAGTTGAAGTCCGTTTTCGTATTCCGGGGCGACTTTGATAACCTGCATGTTCATGTTCACCCATATTAAGTTATTGATGTCAATGCTTTTCATTCAAAGGTTTGTTTAAACTAATTCTGGAAAGATACTCATTGTTAAATAGATGTTAATTAGTATTATACAAAGTATTTCAATGTATTGTAAAATTCGAGTAACCAAAATTCGTATAATTTGTGTCCAACTAGAATAAAAGATGCTAAAGGCCTTTAAAACTGCTAAAATTGTTTTGTTTCAGTGTTTTATCAATGTACAAAAAGTTCCATCCATTTTAACACGTTGGAATATTGAACAATAAAAAAAATGTTGCGAATTTTAGCTTAAAATAAATTGAAATAATTGTTGGCTATTTTCGGCAAATTTGAGATCAAGAGAAACGAAAGCAATGAAATTGAAAGACGGATAGGTATTCTAGAGCGAACCGGCGTCGGCGGTAAAACATGATGATGAGTTATGTTCTACCATAGACCATGCGGTAGACTTGGGTGCAACGCCCAACTCCTACTCTGCAGAAGGCAAAGAATTCTTCACATTTTCTTTCGATCCTGCCCATATGAGCCTGCCTAGTTCTAGTTTTCTAAGTTTATAACTGATTCGCTCTAGAATACCTGTTTGTCTTTCAATTTCATTGCTTTCGTTTCTCTTAGTCTCAAATTTGCCGAAAATAGCCAACAAAATCGATACAGTAGAACCTTGCGGCAATTAAAACATAGTAACAATTGAAATAATTGTCAACTAGTTTCACAAAAAATGTATTAAAAATAAACAAACTATTAAAACAAAATTTAGCATGTCCTAATCTAAAGGAAAATAAAAACTCGCTTGTAATTTATTACTCTTGCTCAAATCTGAGATTTATTTGTTTTATAAAAAAATAGACACTTTACGAAGCTTCGTAAAAATCAGATAAAGTCAAATTTCGGTTTTTTGTAGGTTTTGTACCCAAAAAACGAACAATATACTCAAAAAGTATAACAAATCAGTATTTTATAAGTTTAGAGTAAAAATCAATTCAAACTAAAATGATTCGGTAGACTATTCTGGTTTAATAAGCGATCTACGAAAAAAGTTTCGAGTGATCAAAGTCACCCCGATGATCAAAGTCACCCCGGTTTACGGTAAATATATCCCAAGAGTCAAACTGATGAACTTCATCGATTTCTACAAGCCGTAAAAAACTTGCTCCAAACTGTGAATGCTAACTTTAATCTATTTATAGTTTATAATAGTTCGATAGCAGATCGATAAATAGAACAAGGTAGAAGCATAGAAAATGTTACCACTTCGTACTCTTTTCAGCTAACATTATCCTTAGACAAGAAAGCGAAAACTAACTTTGGTATGAAATGCTTTCCAGCTTTCGAACAAGAGTATGTTTTGTGGAGCATATTCAATATCATGTAATATGATTTCCCTCTTCCATCATATGAGACACGCTGCGTACTCATTAGCATGCAGACACTTACTCGAGTCCTGCCAGCAGAAGGCAGGCAAAATATTAGACCGTATGGTTTCAAGCCTGTTTCTAATGACCCTGCCACTGCTAGTTTTCCGATCTGTATATTTCACACCTTACTCTCACTGGAGTACTATGGCTCTAGATTTTCAAAACTTTTCCTACTAGTTGATTGAATGTCGTTAAAAAAAAAAAAAAAAAATAGACAAATAAATGTGGTTTTCTCCTGGATGGGGTACGATGAAGAGGAATTTCGGAAAAGGGATGCTTAGTATGGAAAAGGTTGAAAACACGGATATAAAATATCAGATATATGAAGGAAGATTGAGCATCCTGGAAATTTGAAACACATTCGGTCATAATCCGGAGCACTCGGTTTGTTCGGCCACGATGCCGACAATTTGAATCGTACATTCCTCCGTGTAACATGCAAAGGATGTCGCGTCACGGTCGCTATGCAAAATCTCAACAACATGGCAACCGTGACGAATTATCCGTGCACACGTTTTCCGGGATGTCTTTTTTGTGTATTTTGTGCGTTTTCCGGGATGTCTTTTTTGTTTCAGTTATGAATTGCATGGCGTAATTGGCTTTTGAATACAACCTCACGTGCACTTTTAAGTGGGAAAGCGAAATCAAAATTGTTGTTAAATTTACTTTATGTATGAATTTGCCCCGTACGTCGTTGTTTAGTTATCATTTATGTTTTTCAACAGTCCGCGGCCTATTTAAACAAAAAAGGCGATTTTGCCTTAAAATTTTCGCCATTTTTCAGGTGACAAACTACGTAATTATGAAAATAGAAAATGTAAAAAACGTAGGGGGACGTATTATACACCAAGTAACTATGTTCCAAGTTTAGGTAGGATCATGGTCACGAACTTCAAAAATCTGGTTTCCTGAAAAACGCGTTTGGATTATCGAGATTTTTTAGGTTATTTGTGAAAAATACCTTTTAAACAAGTTACTCTAATATTAACATTTATGCTGGCGCTTACATTTGCTTGATCTTGAGCAATGTTGTTTAAAACAATGATACACACATTTTTGTCATAATTTTTTGACAATATTTCGTAAAATTCGTTTCGTATCTGCCTATGCTGTATATAGAGAGTTCTCATGTCTTCAACAAAGTTGTATCCTTCTCAATAACTTTACTAAAGACATCAAGTTACTAAATATTTTTTGTAGATTTGTTTCTCCCCAATTGCTTCTAAGCGTATTAAACCCAAAAACTATTTCTATGAAAAGATGCACTGATTTTTAGATCGGTTCAACTGACACTGTAGAGCTTGGTTCTCGGAAGGGCTCCCTGTCAGAATCACTCACTACAATTGCAGACGAAACGGGACATGTCACCCACCAAAACACTGCTTCAGGCCAATTGCAGCTGGCCGGGATTCTGATTGTGATATTGAGTGCACAGTGAGGAACATGGAGATTTCTTGATCGCGTGGGCACGAGCGTTTGTGTGTTCGCGCTTGAGATCGTGTCTATCAATTTATAATGGCTAAAGCGTTCATTTAGTTATCGTGACGTATTCATATTTGCGAGTTCAAGGGCTTATGTGTGCGTGGATGTTCGCGAAGGATTCAAGCGTTAACGGGTTTGATCGCGTGGGCGCGTGTATGTCGCGTACGCTAGTGTGTATATTAGACTGAACAGCAGAATTCTCTGCTCCGAATTTGAGCCAATTCGGACAAGTGCCGGACCAACATGTTCAAAGTTTGTATGAGAGGAAGGCTAGGTGACACTGTATACAGCAGTTTGTCACTGAAAGTGAAAATAAAAAAGAAAATTTTCTTGTCTACAACTTTGCTGAAGAATGCAAAATCATTCAACTTATTTGGGAGAAGTTATTAAATTTCTAGTGAAGTGATGCCCGAGTCAGTTTTAAGTGGTCCCTAGCAGCACTTAGCGGCAAATCAGTAGTCGATTCACACGAACTTTGTTTTTTGGCGAAATAATTTTGCTACCAAAGGTTTACGCACGTAACGGAGTCATGATTGTGTATGAACGGGCGTTAGTATAATCGCACTGGAAACTGCGTTCATAAATTCGTAAACGCAAAAACATTGATTTGATTACCGGAGCGTTTTAATGTATGCGAGATCGCGGGCGTAGATGCGATCGCATGCCTGACCAAATTAGAATTACCGCGAAAGGCAAAAACGTTTATATGTTAACGTATTTGATGGCGTGGCAGTATTTGCTAGCTTTTATATGCCTTCGTGCGTTTGAATTCGTTACCGTGTAGCAGCAGCTTGCATATTCACGTGGGCTTTTGAATGTTCGCGTGGGCCGTCATTCTGAGTATTAATTTTGAATGTATGGTCTAAACGAAGGAAGAAAGTGAGCTCCCCTATCTCACTGGAGTTCCCAACAATGGCGACCTGAGAGTGGTTATCTGGTGTATAAATTCCGTACTTTATAGCGGAAGATATGGAACCAGTACAGTTGATGATCGCACGAGAGTGGGCGTTTGTATGTTGGTGCTTGAAAGCGCGTTTATAAATTCGTAAGTGCTAACACGTTGACTTAATCGTCGGGATATTTTTGGGATTGCGAGATCATGAGCGTAGATATGCGTGAATGATCGCGTTTGTGACAGAGTTTGCATTTCTGTGAAAAGTTTAAGCGTTTGTACGTTATTGTGCGCGTTCTTTTTGTGTGTCAGCGCGCTTCTAATTTAGAGTGTCCCTCAAAGTCACCCAAAATAACCCCTCCAATAGTATATTACAGAGGTTATTTTGAGGGACAATACATCAATTCTTGATTGATGCTTCCAACACATCCAGACCAATCAGAATTCATACATAGTAGGAATAGAGATTTTACAGCACGCTCTTGCTACCGGGTTTGTATTATCCCGAAAAGCTCGAGCGTTTGTATGTGATTGCATTCATGTGTACTACTGGTCCCTCAAAATAACCTCTCCAATCCATGATTGATGCTTCCCACACGTCCATACCATTCAGGATCCACACCTAGTGAGAATAGAGGTTTTACGAGACTGTTGCAATATAGTCAAAAGGTAATACTATAACTGTAGTCCACCATAAATCTTCTACTCTTACATGGGATATTTGAAAACTTAATTCACGACGAAGATTCTCTCAAGACGTGATTCACATAACTCATTCGCCCTCTTTTAGGACGATCTGTCAACATTCGTTACAGTAAAAATAATTACCGCTGATTCAGAGATAGCTAATAACGGTAATAGCGTACCTTATTGTTATTTTCCCTGCACAATATTTGTGCCAATTCTTCACGCTTAATTTACTCGTCGCCACAATAATTAACACTCTTCTACCTGCTACGTGTCGCGCCATCGCACCGAAAAGCGCCTCGGTGAAAACTTTATCGGAGCGAAAACTTTGGCTGCATTATATGCAACAGACTTTCGTAACAGTGACAGAAGTTTGCGTTTATTTATGCAAGAAGACAGCGTTTAATGCCACCCGAAATTCGCGCTCAAAGCCTACTGTGATGGCACGGGGTGACATGGTACGTTGGAAGGCAAGAGAAAGTTGAGCTGCTATTGTTTGAGTGTAAACTTGAAGTCGTGTTTAAATAAGTTTAAATAGATGCGCTTTCGCTTGGGTTAGAAAAATTTTACTTTTTGGACCATAGTTTTCCCTTTACAACCATTTTCCGCTATGTCATAATTTAACTAATTGCAATAGAAATTTTTATGGGTGTGTGTTTAATTTGTTCCGCTGCGAGTTATGGCTATATGGTTAATAACTCAGTCCCGGTTATTTTTTTCTTAACAAGCCGAGCAATATAATCAATTTTGGAATTTAGAATTTACCGTGTGGCCAAGTCGGTCTGCCATAATACTGAAGAGACGACGTCGCAACGTAAAATTCTCGCTTGATTAAACTTAAAAACAATATGACTATTTTCATCGCGAAGTCTGTTATTTGGAACGATTTCGCGATTTTTTTTAGCCTTTTGGTTCAATTTACAGGCGGCACAGCGACGAAGTGGCATTTTGTAAACAAAGATACCGTTCGAAATCAATAATCGAATCCTCAGTACACCAAAGACTGTTCAAATTAATCTTCACTCAATCTTCACAATCGAACAACTCGAATGTACTTCTTATCAGCCAGGCAGTAAGAAACAACACAAAACAACGGATAAAGGATTATATCCGATCCGCTGACGAAGCAAACAAGTCCTTAACTACTTTCTTCCTATTCTTTTTTTTTGTTGAAACGGGAGTGAAAAAAATAAACCATTTCGAAGATAAGGGGAGGGGAGTAAACGCCCGGTTGGAGTTTGTTTTTCGTTTTCCTGCTCCCCGACACTTGCCCGAGGGGACGAGCAGCGGATAAAATCTTTAAGAAGCCTCCGAAATTACCTCTCCCACTCGGGCCACAACAGATCGTTCCATACCGTCCCCATCCCTGCGCCGTGTCGTTCCATTTGACACCCGAAGGCGGTGTCACCTATACTTTTACCATCCGAAATCGTTCTCGAGAAGGAAAGATATTAATATTTATTTAGTAGCAACCTTTTTTGTTGGCCATCTCTGGGAGCCATATATTTGTTCCCCAAGTAGCTCTCGTAAGAGGTAAGGTAAGGGAAAAAACATAAAAACAAAAAAATGCGTCGCAAGATGGCTTCCCTTGCGGCGTTGTTGTGCTTGTGACAGCCGTTTTTTTTTCTCTTCCCCATTCAGTCGCTTTCCATCACGACCAAACGGAGCAGGCGATGCGAAACGAAAAAAAAACACAAGACAAAAGATGGACCACCGCACGAACGACGGACGGTCGGACGAACGGACAAACACAATCTCAAAGGGCTGATAGAAGGAATGATTTATGATTTGTATTTTTGGATCTTCTGGCTCCCGCACAAACGGATGCTACGCGGCCAGACTAGACCGCCATCTTGCCGGGGGGATGGGGCGGATGAGTGAGTTCTGCCCCGATTTTGACGCCTGGAAGTGATTGTGAATTCCACGCCGTTCCCTTCCTGATATCTGCTTGAATGCGACACGTTCCGATAGTCGATATTTCATTCGGTCGTTTGGGAACGCTAGCTCGCTCTCTCTATTGTTGAAATGTCGGGGGTAGTTCCGCGGGGCGGTTTGGATGGCCGTTTGAAGTGCGGGGGGGGGGATCTGTAAAGCTGCTGTCGGGTAAATTTTATTAAACTTCCGCTCAGACGCGAATGGATTTTAAGTAATGATTTGTTGAAGATCATATATCCTTTTTAAAAGGGAGTCGTGAGTCGGAACGGGATCCATGAACCGGTGGAAATATATCATCTTCGAGTTAAAAGATCAGTGCTATTAGAATACCTGTGACGAGCTGTATGATTAATATTTTTATTATTATTTATTAAGGTTTAAAGATCAAGTGTCATTCTCATTTTTTAATAAAATTAATTTCAACATAAAAACAATTACAAATCAAGAAAATACCAATGAACGAAAACTATGTTTGTCGTATGTGCTGGGTGCACTGCTCCGCCCTACATTTGCATTTTTTTTTCTCGATGGGGAATTATTGTCTGCTTGCCTTCTGCTGCTTTTTGATCGTTCCGCTTGCCTTCTCTCTCGCTCGTGTGTATGCCCATGTCGTCGTCACTAGAGCAGTTTTGGTTTTCATTGCTGGATGTTTGATGCTTGTTTGTGTTTCTGAATGACTCTGCTACAGCAGTTTCCCTCTTTGTTATTCTTTTAACTCGTATTATGTACTAAAATTCTTCTGAACATACTAATGAGCTAAACCTAACCATTATTTCACAAAAATGTATTGTTTGTGGGAATCGAGTACGGATACACAACAATTCACTGCTAGGCCCAAGCCAAACTGGCCCAGCCATCACATTGTTAATAGTTTCATAACTTCTTTTAGCAAAGCCGGATTGACTAGCAGTCTTCGGCAAAGTTATAGACAATTAAATTAACTTTCTGATTTTCACTTGCTGTGATAATACGATCTGTATAGTGCCACCTAGCGGCGAAAACGTGAGCTAGTGGGTTTTCTCCATGTAAATTGTCGAAAAATCTCTTGCAAACTTCAGACGCGTTGGTTCAGTAGCTACACTTGTCCGATTTACTTCAAATTTGGTGCAAGTACTTCTGGTGGGACTAGAAATTGAGTCAGGGGTGGGCCGATTGAATCGATACCGTCTAGATAAACGAAGGACACCATTTTTCCTTCTACTTTTCCAATGAACAATATGCGGTTTCAGGACACTCACTTTTTATTGTAAGGACACACCGGTAAAAAAAACGCGTCTAGCACCTCCAACTCCACAGGCAGCACCAACAGCGAGGAAACCAATGCTAAGGACGACGGTTTCCCACTCGTAGCCCGTAAGTGCACGAATCAATGAGGAACCGTATCAGCGAAGAAGGCATAGGCGTATACAACAATGGGACATGGTAGGGTGACTCCCAAGATACAAAAAGTGGGGGGATTCCCAATTAAATTTTCTTCTGAAAGAGAAATATAAAATTCTTCGCTTGGCTTAACTATCCGAAACGTTTGGATTTCACTGTGGTTTTCATTAACAAATGGAACGTCTGTTCTGTTCCTAGTTTTCATATGGTTAGATCTGATGCTAAGTTTGGCGCCAGATACTGATGAGACTATTCATGATGAGTTCGAGGTTACATGAAATTGAAATTCGCAATATTTAAAGCTTCCCTTCCGTCGGTTATGATAGTATTAAAGGACTAGTTTTCATTTGCTCCTCAGACCTAAAGTGAGATTAAAAACATTTATCACCACGAGATGCCACAGCTTAACTCCAACAGTTGCGACGAAGTTCAGCTTGAGAGACATTGAGCGTATGTTGTACCGTGTGGCGAACTGTAAAGTTTAAGTAAATAATGATGCGTGAATTCAATAGTTTTCAAACCGTTTTTCTTTGAATTACAAAACATCACTTCGTCGGCATTTCACGTTTCAGACGATTTGGGATCTTCTTCTAGGTCTTAAACGGGCCGAAGCGTTGAATAGGTACAAACTAGTTCGAAGATTGCATAGCCAAACACATAACCTAAAAGTTGATACAGTCGACAACCATCGGAAGGGATGAATACAGGGTTGCTAGGAATATTTTCCGATCGTAACTCCAACAAATGAAGAATGACCATGATTATTGATTGAGTAAATGTAAACAGCAGTAGTATTCAATGGTATAGCAAATGTACGTGCCAATCATTATGAATAATTCTATCTAAGCCTCTACGACGAGCATGCTCTGAGATATTTATAGATTTGAAGTGTTGACGGTAAATATTATATTTAATCATCGCAATAAATCTTTTGCAGATAATCGTAGCAAAGTACTGCTTTCGGTTGAGTTGCTAATTATATTCCAGGCTTCTGAATGCTATTTTTTTCAGCACGACCTACATAGTTTTCATTAGCGAAAGTTTGCCCATTCTAATCTCTGTGACCTATCTTTTTGACATCAAGCTGACATTGTGAATGGTTCAAAAGCTACGAGAAAACAATGGACATCTGATTAATAAATAAGAGGGTAATGAGAAAGAATAACTATGAGGGGCTTGTGGAAATCGACTTTATCCAGTTCCATCATATCAGATACTCAGTGTATGCAATATTCAACAAATTGGCCCGGGCACAAAAAGTCGCTTTGTATAACAACTCACAACACGCTTTACAGGGGTTTAAAACACGTGAATCGTGATTATTTTTGGATAACTCCAAAATCGACAGTCAAAGTTTTATAACACCTACAATAGAATTTATGACAGTAAGTAAATCAAGTGATTAGATTAGTTAGAGGCAGAGATAGAGAGTTAGTGGAATTCAAACAATTTAAAAAAAAACGAAACCAAGCAAGAACATTTTTTAAATTAGTTTCTTTAAGACGAAGACACAATAAGTCAAAACAAAAAAAAAATAAACAAGCTCAATTCCTTTCTGGTGGATGCTGTTTACGTTTATATATCCATCGCTACTCCTTCAATCAGTCACATACCCATCACATGACCGCCGTTGTGAAAGTCTGTTGAAAGATCACCAAGTATCGCTCGTATTGTACTTTGATTTTATCGTCATCGATGTAAACGTAGCCATGTTTGACTTAGTTAGTGTTCTTCGCAATGAAGTTTTCTGCTTAAGCTAATGGACGTGATGTAGCTGTAAGCACCCATTAAATTAAACTCTATTTTCACTTTTAGTAACTGTTCCACTTCGTGGACTGCAGATCTACTATGTGTGCAAGTCTGTTGAAAGGTACTAATATTTTCTGTGACTCGTTCATTTGAATACGTAGCCAAAAGTAAAAATACTACATTGTTTGTGCAGTGAATAAGTAACAAAGTGGTAGATGCAATTGTTTGTTTACATTGTATTAGATTTTGTACTGTGCAAAATGAGAGGGTAGGGTGAAATTTACAGTTGTTTGCTGGCTTTGGACATTCTCCCCGGAGGCAGGGTCACCGCACAGGACTGACCTAAATAGTGATTTGTGACATATGAGTTAGACATGACGATAGCAAACTAGGTTTTATGAGTGGCTGGAAAACAACCATAAAACCTCATTTTTAACTAGGATAGACCGTAAGCAAATTAGTGATTGCAATTGTTTTTTTGAATATTAAAAAAAATCTCGTTTTTTTGGTAGCGAGAGCCGGGCTTTTTTGACAGCTAATGAAACCCGACTCAAAACCGGGGAAACTCCTCTACATTATTACATATCAAATTTTTACTTTCCAGTAACAGATGAATGACTTCAAATATAAAGTTAAACAACACAACCGAGAATAAGACAGAGCAGCCATTGCATTTGATAGATCATGACTAGCTCCAGAGATGAGCATTTTATTTTCCTAGCATTATAATCAAAGATGCAAGCTGACCGAACACCCGAAAAAAAACTAAACTGAGCGCACTCATCCAATCATCCATCCGGCACACGGAGTGAAAGGTGCAATTTCATTTTCTCCGATTTTGTTCTTTCATTTTGTTCGAATGGAAAATTAGTTTCAACTCTCTTTATCCCTTCCCCGAGGCAGTGGCAGCAGTTGCCAACCAAGCAAACCGGAGGAAAAGCATCGTCCATCGCACTTGCTCGTCTCTGTCTCTCTGTTTGCTTTGGCCTTGGCCACCTGCTGCAGGTCCGACCAACCGATGGTCTTGTCCTATAGGATTCCAGAAATGGTGGGAAAACACACAATCTCAATCCCTTTCAGTTTGCCAGATGCCGCTGCTGCTTGGAAGGACGCCCACACTAATCTCAAGTACGGAGAAGAAACTGTAAATTTTAAGAAGTTCGCTATTCACCAACGGTCGTAGTTTGATCGCAAGCAAATGATTTCGAGCTATTGGAGCTTTTGATGGGATTGGTTGAATGCTAATGAAAAGTATATTTCCGATATGGAATGCTATGAAGTTGATTCATCAGCCAGCAAGGCTCTTTCTAAAGTCAAACATGAATCATATTCTCGGAGGTAGTTTCTGTATAATATATTTAATGCAATTCCAAGAACGAGAGGAGTTAAATTTTCTACAAAATCGATTCAGCATTCGAAATTCTATGTGTAATGAGTGCTTGTGTCCTAAATAATACACTCTTAATAATTACAACACCAGCTTAAACACACCGACCGTAATGAATCTGTCGTACAAGCTTCCTGTTTCTCAGCGCCCGAACGCCTGACCAGTTCCACCATTAACTGTCATTAGTGTAATTAGCGAACCTATTCGCACGCGACACCTGCATAAAAAGTCCCCTTCCCAACGCTGTTCGCAGTATGTAATTCAATAGACTCCTCAATCCACTCCGGAGTTCCGGATCCAGTTCCAGACCGAGCGAGCGAACGAAAGCTGGCTCTCCAGCTCAATAAATCTCCGCCGTGACACGTGACACAGCTACAAAGCAAAAAAAACCAGCCAGCTAGAAAGCAATAAGTTAGGGGGATACCTTTTCCCTCTATTCCGGGATCAATTAGCCGCACTGGGTCCCGGTCAGTGGGAAGTGGGCGGAAGTTTGTTGATATATAAACACTGTTAGTAATTAACATTTTAATTACAAAACATGGTACACATATTAAAATTGTTTAAAATATTACCCCTCCAGGAAAGCGGGGACACTTTTTAGGAAACCGGAAGCTTGGTGTGGCTTGTGGTGTAATAATTGAGGTGTGGACTGGGGGGATTGGCGTTCAAAAGCGGTTCTATCGTGACACTCGAAACTTCCGTCTGCCACGAAGGGAGACCAGGTGGTTTGATAATGGCTAATTAGTGTCGATGCTCAGTAGGAGACGGGGATCCGCGTAGGTGTTTACGATTGAACAGTGTTACCAGTTGGGAAACCTGTGGTAAACGAAGCTAGGACATTTGGTCAACCGATATGATGTTTCACTTGGTGGCATTGTATTCGCAGAATGGTTTGCCTTGTTGATAAAAGATACTAAATGTGTGATCACAGAACAGTTGGTTATATTTTCTTAACTCCATCAAATCCAACCAGTTCCCTAGTCTGCAAACTTCAATCGTTTGTACAGACAAACAACAAACGTAAAGGTAAATCTTGCGCCATTAAAAAAAATTTCAGCCCGCGTTATCGTTATCTCTGCCACCAAAAAACAAAAAAAAAATTCAGCAAAAATTCGTGTTCATAATTTAAATACACAAAGCGATGGATTAGTTTCCCTCACATACTGCTACTGTGTGAGTGAACCGTACATTAAAAACGGGGTTGTTAAATCTCTTTCTCTCTCAAAATCAAATGGTTGATCTAATCACGGATAACCAAATCCACCGATAAACGACTCTATACTGCATTCTACCACTCAAAACACGATCAGGTGAAAGAAGAACAGCTCATGAAGTAAACAATGGAGGTTTGTGTGATTTTTCATATTACAAATATTTTCCTGCACTGATTTTGGTACCGTCGAAGTGAAATCTAACTGTATCTGTATTACTACAGATACATTTTTTTTATTTGTGGCTAATTGTGCTGTAGTGCAAATCTACGAGGTTAAGTGTCGTGCCGAAGTTAAATTTGTGTCAAACTCAAAAGTATTTCAATTTGATTCTGTAGACCCTTTACTTAATACGTCTTTACCTAAGCTAATGTAAATCAGTGAAAAATTTCACTGATTTACATTAAATTAGGTAATTTCGTATTACGTAAAGAGTGTACGGAATCAAATTGCATCACAAGAAAATATTCGTAAATATTCATCCATTTAACCGATTGTTCTCATCGTTATATTAAAAGAAATACAATAAAACATATTATTAAACTTTATACATGTTCGTTTTAATCAATTTCATAGCCATATTAAAATAACCTTACCTTCCCTTGAACACTGCTCATAAGGTCCTGAACAACGTTAGGGCCAACTGGTTTTGGTGTGGAA
>NC_080670.1:13531496-13556496 GCF_030247195.1 Topomyia yanbarensis | reverse complement strand
TCATTTCGATCTGTTTTCCCCGTTGTATACCACCAAAAAAATTCAACTTTATTCATTGACATACACGCTCAAACTTGTTTTAATCAAAATTTTACTTTGCGGAAATTCTTTGCACATCACACTTACAGATTTTTCAATTGTTACCCACGTGATATTGCAAATTCCCTTCAGAATTTTATTTCTAAGCTGTCGTATAACTCCATTGAAGCCACTTTCATTCGCTCTGGTAGCAGTAGTATCCTAGTAGGTAATAGCAGCAATCTTTCCAGCAGCCAAACACTTCTTCAAAGTACTACCGATTAGTACGACAATGCGGGAAAAAGAACCCTTCCCTTGCGGAAGGCGGAAATCTCTTCGACATCGAAATCTGCACGAAGTGGCTGGCCTAGCGAGTGCACTCTTTGAAAATTGCTCACATATCACACTGCCCGATCGGGCAAGTCACCTTTATCACAGATAACAGACATTCAAGCAAGAACCATTTGTTCTTAAAAACCTGTGTAAATTTTCAGATCGATAAATATTGGTCCACAGTACTTCACTGTTTGATGCAGCTAGTTTGACAGCTAGTTACATCGCAGCGCCACCTACAAAAATTGTAATCGCTCGCATCGTTTCAAATGACAGTTATTGCAACAGGTATTTACATCTATGTCCAATATGAAGAAAAAACATCCGTTATCTGTGCTCTTATTATTCCCTATCGAACCATTCCACTGATAGCAACCGAGTTACCATGGGGAAGAGAGAATACATTTCGCAGAAAAGTTCAACAACCAACGGCGACGACGACAACGACGATGCCGATGACGTCGTTGGCTCCATCGAATCTTCATCCGGGCGGAAAAACTTGCTCATTTCGAAATCGATAACAATCGGAAATGGCTGATTAGCGACGAGCAGGTGGAACGAGGGTCGGTGTGGGGTTGTGTGCTTGGAAACTTGTTCTTTCCTTCGAAAAATGAGGCTTACTACGACGAAGTTATTGACGCTCGAAAGTAGGCGGCAGATTGCAGTTTGACTACTCTGCGAAGAATTTGTTTTTTCGAAGTTTTGCGAATCGCTTTCGTCTTGATAAGCACTACTTTAGTGGGTTGTTTGGTGAGATTAGCATACAACCAATCGGTTCGTCGCGTACCCTCCGTAATCATCCTTTTTAACTAAATATGCAGTACCATAAAAAAGCGAAAAAAAATTACGTTTACCATAAGCAGTCATGGCTCACAAAACTATAAATCTAGAACAACAATAAGGGAGAAGACAACTCCAATGGGGTCCTTATTGGGTCATTTCCCGTAAATGAGAAGCGCTCGGATTCGCCAGAAGGTGCTTCTGTACTGTTAAAACAAACAGCACTATAGTAGCATCAGCAAAGTTGGTCGTTCCTCTTTGCCGCCTTCGGATCCAAAAAGAATGGCCAATATTTTACGAGCGTCACTTTTTTTGCTTGTTTGTTTGTTTGTTCCTAGAACAATTCTCAAGTTATCTTGCCTCCAGACAGTGTTGCCAGCGATCGTTGGTAGGAGGGGCTCGTTTACCCATTTTCTATTTTTTTTATTCTTTTCGGTTCTACACGTAACGCCATTAGTAATAACTGTATAGCTGGTGCTCCCGGGATAACTAACTAAGCATCCGTAGTTTGACTGTTGAGCATAAAGTTTGGATCCGTTTTTTTTGCATTTCACTTCCTCTCTACGTTCTCGATCTGGCCTGGCGGCTAGCAGAGGTGACAGTAGATTTTTTTCTATCCCGAACATCTAGTGAAAAAATAAACTCCTGGCTGACGGTGACGGAGGCAAAAGCAAACTTTACCGCGTTTATGCTAATGAAGCTGCTTGGCTTCCGTTTCGAAGCTGTAAACTCGGAATCAGAAAAAAAAAAAGGAAAAGTAAGTAGCAGCAGCAGGATTACTTATTCAGCTATTTTACATGGTACCCCGCGGCCACTTTCCTGCTTCCAACCGAAAGGGGTAACATCCATAAAGATGAAGAATGAAGAGTCCTCTAAATCCGGGGAGAGCACGCCACCATTCCCTCGGGAAGCCATCTGTCATTGTTGAATTATAGCGCACGAAGTTATCACCCGGTGTCTCGCGCACCGCGGTGAGTTATTGGGGCGATTTTCCAGGTTTGCCGGAGGGCCAAAGTTTGTTGGAAACTTTTGACTTCATAAGGGCTACTTAAGCGCGAGTTTTGTCGCGCGATTTTGGTGTGGGTGCCGGACACGGTTTTGACGACGCATATGATGAATATCTTATAGCTTGAAAGTTAGTTTTTAGCGAGCCAATCATACTAAATCCTGCCAGCAGTCGAAAATTGTTGAGCTTTCAAAGTTTTCTCTGCTGCGTCGCGCTGCGAAACACGGTACTATTAGCGGAATACAGATTGATAATTTCTATACATAATTGTTGAGACTGAACAAAACAAAAAAACTGAAATAATACACAAAATGGAAAAACAAAAAAAAAATTCAAAATAGCAAAAAATAAAATTAAAGAAATTAAAAAAAGAATAATTGATAAAGAATAGAATAATTCAAAATAAAAATATTTAAAATAAAAACGAATAAAGTAATTAACAAAGTTATATACAACAAATAATACAATGATTAAAATAATAAAAAATAGGTGTGTGTGTGTGTGTGTAACCTTTTAAATCCAACTTGCCGACAGTGCTATTATGAAAAAAAAAAGTTTTCAGCATATGGTCCAATCAGCCCACGCAAACAAGTTAATCTCGGGATGCAGTAGGTGTTAGCTCTAACGATTTTTCAATTACCCATTTCAGAATGAATGACAGAGACCTAGCGGTACACTATGAGGCCAGCTTCTCATTGTCCAGCCCCGGACAATTATAATACGTGTACCACAATAATTTCAGTATTGTAATTAAATTTTCTATTCCTTGCCACAAATGCGTGTTCAAAAAGTTGACGCGTATTCAGTGTTTATGTTGAATGACTATAGGTAAAGATAAAATAAAAAGAGCTCACCGATAATTAGTTCGACGACTATTACAATGTCGCTTAACTTGATTCTAGTTGCGTCTATCGGGAAAACGCTGTTCTTGGCAACCATTGGCTATTCTGAACCGGCTCGATTCCTACTGGCGGTTTAACAATGTCACCTCTTCATGAGTAACATTTTCTTGAGCAGATCCGTGGATCTGGTAGGTTCTGTGACTGGACAATAAAATAATGAATGAAATAAAAAAATATAAGAAATATTATAAATGAAATAAAAAAAATGACACCAAAAATAGAAAAATTTCAATAAACAAATGAAATAACAAAAGGAAAAGTTAAAAAAGTTTCTAAAAAATTAAAATATCGAAAGTAAAATATAAGCACAATGAGAAAACTGAAACACTCAAAGAGGAATAAATGTGAAAACAGAGGAAAAAAGGTTTTACATGGAAAAAATAAACAAAAGAACAAAAAATATGAAATAAAAACAAAATTAAAACCAAGAAAAGGTACTATTAAAAGAAAACCTTGGAAATGATAGAATAATTGAAAAATTGGAAGAAATGGAAATAAATGAAAAATAAAAAAATAGAAAGAAAAATGGGAAAGACTATAAATACATAAAATGGAAGGAAAATTTTAAAATTAAATAAATAATCTAATAAAATATCAAAACAGGATTGATTGAAATAAAAGGAAAAACATGCAAATACAATTCATAATCAAATAAAAAAATGAAAATAATGAAACAATGGAAGCGACGAAAAAACAAAAATTGTAAAATGGAAGATTTCAATAGGTGGATCAAATAAAAATAATCAAAAACGCAAAAACTGATAACATAAAGTCAAACTAAATAGAAAAAAGAATAAGCCGAGAAGACGCAAATTAGTAACAAAAACTGTAGAAACGAAACAAACATCAAAAAGCACACGAACAAATGAATATGGGAAACAATAATACATCAACAAAAGTCTGGAGAAATTTGCAGAATGAAATGAATTCAAAATAGAATGAACATAAAATATAGAGAACCAGACTAAAAATTGAAAAAATAGCAGAAAAAAAAACTAATTGCTTTTTCAAATTGAGCTGAAATATGAATGATGGAAATGAACAAATATAAAATACAAAGAAAGCAACAAGATGAATTAAATAGAAATGTATGATTTGGGAACTATTTGTTGTTATTGGTTATTGGAGCTTTAACCTCGATGAGTACTTCGCCTTAAGGAGAATCTTTCTTCTTTGGAGTGATCCCTTCGGAATACTCGGAAGGTCAGGGCTCCATGTCAAAACTAAAATGGCAGACGAGACGGGAAATGTGACCCACTAACACACTGCTTAAGGTCAAATGCAGCGAGCCGTGATTGCGATAGTGGTAGAAAAAGTTTACGGTTTAGTTGTGAGCGTTCCATGATCGCGTGGTAACGGGCGTTTATATGTTCGCGCTGGAAACCATTCGTTAATAAAGTGGAAAGGAGTAACACGTTGAGCTAATCACCGAAACTTTTCTATATTTGCAAGATCGCGGGCGTAGCTGTGCGTGTCGATGATCGTGATTGCATGTTTGTGTTTGTGACCCAGAATGTATTATCGCGATGGCCTCGAGCGTTTATTGGCGTCAATATGCCACGTGTATATAACTAAAATTGGATTTGGATTCATTCGCTTGTAAAAGCGTATGGCTGCTTGCATATTCGCGTGGAATCTAAAATGTACCCGCGGATCTCTATTCTGATGATGACTTTTGAGTGTACCGATCAGATGTTTGAAGATTTAGCGTATTTTTTAATTCAAGTTTGATTTTAACCTACTATAAAAAATAATGCACGTGTACGGTGACACTATAGGTTCAGGTAGAAAAGAAAGCGATTCTGATGATAAACTGATATATTAGAATCGACTTACAGTTTTGTTTTCTGTTATCATTCTCCCGAATTCGAAAGAATCTTAGAACTGAAATACGAAGAAAACCGCAAATACAACCGAGTGGAGGAGTTGGACATTCCCCACGACCACGATCGTTCGGGCAGTTGCATATTTGTGTGGTTCCCCTAAGTTTTTCCTTCAATATAGTGAGAGAAATGGAAAGAACTATATAAGATATGTTTGAACAGTTGAGTTAAGCGTAAATGTAAGAATAAATCCAATGAAAAAGAATTGAAGAATAGTAGAAGCTTATAAATCGCAAAAATGTTGAAAATTGACTGAGGAGATAGAAAAAATAATTAACAGCAAAAATAAAAACCAACAAAAAATAAAATGAAAAAATTTCGAAATTAAAAGAAAAATTATAACGGAAAACTAAATTTAAGTTGAATAATTGAAGAATACGAATCATGAAAAAAATTAACAATGCAAAAAGGACAAAATTCAAATAAAACAATAACAATAATCAAAACGATATAAAAAATTAGAATAAAAAATGGACTAGCGACAAAAAATATTTGAGGGAAATAAATATAAAAAATAATAAAATAACGAGATAATGAGAGAAGTTTGAAAATGACAAACAAGGAATAAGAAAATAGAAAAATTGAGCTGGTTGAAATAAACAGAAAACAAAACCAAAAAGCAGTCAAATTAAAAATGTATAAGTTCAAAAACCAAATTACTTAAAATGGAGCATTAATAATGGATGCTAATAAAATAACAATAATGAAATAAAAGGTCAAATGGAACAAATAAAGAAATTGGGAAGAAAATGAATAATTGTAGAATAGAACGATATTTAGAAAATGAATATACTACCGCTATATGCACAACTGTCCCATGACTAAAAAAATATATTAAAAATTAAAAAAGAAATAAAATGATATACAATAAAAGTAAACATAAAAATGAAAAAAAATTGAAATAAGATTAATGGACAAACAGATGTATAATCGTTAAAAGAAGCTTAAAAATGGATACATAGATGGACTAAAAAATGGGAAAAAGCCGAATTTGATGAAATAGAAGATATAGAAAATAATTAAACTTGTAAAAATAAAAAAAATAAAAATAGTATAACAGTTCAAAATGGACTAAATTATAAAACCAAATCCATGGGTATAATAGAATAATTAAAAAACAAAAAGAAGATTATTAATAAGTGGATTACATTAAGGTTTTTTATGTGCATAGACTTTTATGCCAATCAAAGTGAACCGGTTATTTTTATGCGGGTTTAAAAAAATGTAAATGGGTAAAACTAATATCAAAATAGGTAAAAATTTTGGGATGGTAAAAACCGCAATTATCACAAAAACGATGAAAAAATTTATGGAGAAAATATAAAAATGGAAAATCAAATAAAAAAAGAAATTTTAAATAAATGGATTAAATGAGTAATAGAGCATAGAAAATAAAATTGAGAAAAATTTAAAAATTTAATGGAAAATGTAGAAAAATGTAATTCAACTGATTCCTTTCCGCAGTGGTGCGCCATTTTCAGCGCCATCTGACAATACTTCAGAACCATTGGATCAACCTCATCGGTTATCGTTTTCATCCATACTATCTCGCTACCAGTTTCTTCGAGATCATGGTTGATTAGTTTGCTTTTTTCGATTTTCGTGCTACGATTGTATAATCATCCTTCTTGATGGTGGTAGTACTAGCTGATCGTTCGAAATCAGTCTGCGGTTTGCCTGAAGCCGATTTTTAACATATCAGTTGTTTTTTTGTTTCCTCATAGGATCTTACGCACAGGGATTTCCCAGAATAGGCGGTTTTTTTTGTAAATTGTTTATTTGGCACGGCTCAAGGCTTTAGCTTCACGGAGCCGTGGGTCTTTTATATATTTAAATGATGTAAACAATAAAAATAATAAACAATTAACGCTAAGATCGATCCCGTACACGCGACTTGCCATTGCGCGCGGAGATCCGTTTTCGTGTCGGGGAAATATTTGCATCCACGTCAGATATATCATGAGGGTCCTTTGTATCTCTGTCGCCTTCGCACTTGTCCGGGTCATCATCGGGGTTACTGCCTTGATGTTCGCGATCAGGTGTTGTTCCTAACTTTTTTCCCTTTCGGGTCACGAGCGTGAACCCTCCCTCATTGCTAGTAGCTCCCTCATTGATGGTATTAGCTGTTGAGTTTGTGGTACTTGACGCGGCTTTCGCAGTTGTCATTATTGCTTGAACAGCAGCCACAAATTTGGCAACCGTTTGTGGCTCAGGGAATGATATTGAAGACTGAGTGTTGGTATTTCTTTCTGTAGATGAGCTTTTCTTAGCGGTTTCTGCAGGGTAAGGTAGGAGGGAATGGGTTGGTCTCCCCGCAATCTCACCACAAAAACACCATTTGAAATACCAAAGTAGTTCCTCCACGTATCCTCCGTAATGGATTCCACTTCTCCGAAATACGACATGAATCTTTTAATGGCCACTTTGCAAGTACGTGGTGCCAAATCATGTAATTTACTTTCACGTTTCCGTTATCCATATACACAGGGATCTTGATTTTTGCGGTGTCACAATCCAGAACGTGTTTCAAGTTGTTTTGCGAAATGAATTATTTCGCCAGGGCGAATTTGTTGAACGTTATCAGCACCGCGTGTCTGACGTGCTCCAACTGGATGAAACTGACGTCTGAAAACCGAAGCTGAATTTTCCCCTTCAGCAAATGTTCCACATCACCAATACTCGGTCTTATGCGGAAAGACCGGAAGTCAATGGCCACCATGTTAGCCCGAAGAATCACATTTTGTTGTCGAGACTCAGTCATCTTGATATAACAATAGTTCCCTTCAGACCGGTTCCCTTTGTTCTTCAGACAAAGCACACAAGAAAAAAGCAACTGCTTGCGTTGGCTTGGGTAGCAGCAGAGAGCACACTGGTATTGTGTCTGATGCCTTTGGTGGTTGAGAATAGACTAAGAATGAGCGGTTGATTTACATAACCGACACGTGTGGAAATCTGAATACCATAGGAGCACAGTGTTGTTTGAGCGTAAGGGGTGCCATGTTTCAGGGTTACGAATAAAGGTATAAACCGGAGCAGCAGGTTTCTTAACAATTTTTCCCATGTGAATTCCATACATCGAGTCCAGGTCCGTTGGGTTGGGAGCATTCAAGTTTTCACACACGGATCTTGCTTTTAAAAAAAAGTTACTTATTTCGGAAAAAACATACTAACATTTAATGTTATAAACTATCGAAGAAATTACAGAAAAGTTTCCCTATATACGTCACCAATACCATTGTGTTTTTAGCATTGTCCGACGCATCAGATTATAGCACAGTTCTAATAATAGGTACAATAGAATCGAGAGGAAATAATTTATCACCAGGAAATTTGAAGCTTTTTTGGCGCATTGGAATCGGAAAAGGTTCTAATTAGTTGTTGACCTTTGAATTCAGGTCGGGTACGGATTTTGATTAGCTCGGTTCCGAAAACCAGGTCCAAAATTCTAACCTAACCTAATGATAGACGCATAAAATTTCATGGAAATGGCAAGTTATACTCTATTATTATTCCCGGAAACAACAACATTATTTTATGTTCCACATCTACTCCAATGTGAAAAGTTGATCAAACAGTCGAAGCACGATCCGTTCCAGTTTCAAACAACCGGGGAAACCGTCATGACAACGCATGAAACCGAATGCGCACTAAATTATGCTAAATCGTTGAACTACCCACTTGGCACACGACGCGGGGGATGGGGACTCTACCGTGTCCCGGGTGTTCCCATAGTAGGCATCTCTCGCAGCCTAGGGGTTCGAGATTATAATTCAACAATTTAATCGAAATCTGATAAATCTGATTAAATTGTTTACATATGTGCGCCTACACTTACCAAGGTCCATAAATTTTGCCCTCATCGAAACCGGAAGGTAATATGAATTGAGTTTGTTTGCGATAGCAGGGAAAGAGGGATCTGAGAGGGAGAAGTTTACCGATTCGTTCCAGGTCGGAAGTAAACCCGGATAGGGAATAAATATTTACCATCGCTATACTCCAACCGATAAGAGTGGCAAACAGATAAAGCCTGCTCACGTTGCGTTTGTTTGATTCGTTATCCTTGTGGCGCGCGGCAGGTATGCATATCCGGTAGGATCAGGTATACTCACATCCGGATACGTACATCTCATCAAGGAAGGTAGAGTTGTATAATTGTCTTATCGAACCCGGCTAGGGGAGCACTTGAACTGTTGAGATGGCGCTTATGCTTGCTATGGTACTTTTTTCCTGGAGCAGAGATTACAGTCTACTGGATTTTTTCAATAAGCAGCATTAGGGACTACAAACCTTTGAAAACGATCCATAGAACTGGTTCATTGATTTTTTTCCATTAGTTCTTATATAAAGGATGGAATTGCGTTTCGACTTGGTTTAATCAGTATTTGGTAGGCCGACTTGGCCCCCAGATAGACGTTAAGTCCCAAACGAAAACACTACTTGTTTCCACAAGAAAACAACTACCCGCAAATGACGTTCCACAAGTAGAGAAGCTCTGATTGATTAAATTATAGCAACATCGAAACGTGGTTCCCGTTTTCTATATTACTCCCTAAGAAGAAAGTTGGATTGAGTCGATCCTACCGTGATACCGATGGAATGTCGAAACGCAAATTCTCGACTTTCAACAGTTATATGTTTGGGCCCTTCATGCCCAAAATGGTTTAGTTCCAATTTTCTCCTTAGGAAGTAATATGGCAATAGGCATTCCGTTCCAGCAGTGCCGCGATTTTGTATACGGGCGCTCGGCTGTATCCGACAGTAATTACATATTATCGAAGATTATTTCTTAACTGCTTTCACCATGGCTTCCGCAAACCAATTGTTAGAGCTGTCAATTTTATTCCTGTATACAGCCTAGTTGTATTTATTGACGGTGGATTCACCTCAAGGCGGAAGAATAATCACATGGAAAATCGTTGAACTTTGCTTTGTGATTGTGTATTCGTTAGTCGTATACTGCTACTGCCAGTGGTACTGGCTGTTGGTTTGGAGGTACTAGGTACAATCTTGAGTAGAATAAGAGGTTTGAGTATAAGGTTGAATTCGTTTTAGAAGTTGCTAGTTTGGAAGAAACAACTATGGATTTCTTTTCAAATCGTTTATTTGACACGGCTCGATGGGTGAGCCTAATGGAATCATGTGTCTTCTATTTATTTACAACAAATAAATAAAAAAAAATTTGGCATATTTATTAAGTGTCCTTTGAATTTTTCATGCGCAATTTACCATTACGTGCGAAGATTCATTTCAGCGGCGGTGGTGAATTGTCAGCATCAACCAGGGGCGGATCCAGGGGGTCCTAGGGGGCCGGGCCCCCGGATATTCTCAACTTGCTGAGAAATTTTAAATTAGTTTCCATTTTAAATGTCTTTCATACTCCAAACCCCATTTAAAACCAAATTTTTCATTGATTTTCATTAATTGAGGTTAATACGTAATACAATTGTACAGTGTTCATTTCCAAATCGAAATTTCAGGCCAATATCGAAATTGTTTCCTGGATTCGGCCCTGGCATCAGCTTATGACGCGTAAGGGTACAGTTTAAGACTTCTAATTAAAAATAGCAGGGGTTGGATATTAAGGCTTCTAGTTTAAAAAAATGAAAATTATTGTAACCCCCATCGCTCATTTTCTTAGTTTCAGAGAAACCTGAATGAGACAGACCACATTCCAAGGCAGTAAAGCAGGTCACCACTTTAAAGATCGTGGAGTAGGCCAGATTGAATAGCATCGAGAAGGTAACCATATTCCGTTCCGTGATGATTCATGCATCTTCGGTACCAGGAGAAGGTAGAGGAAGTACCATAATAACACAAAATGACGGTACCTATCCTAGCTCTAACCATGTCATGCACCAATTTGATCCACTTGATGTTCTGGTATTCCTGGAAGCTCCTCGTTTGATCCCAAATTTCTAATACTAGAGACTGTTTGCTTCGACTTTCTGTCGGCGCTTCGTCGAATTCTTATATTTTGTAAAAAGATATGTTTTACAAGTATTCTCATGTGCTCATAGTTATTAGGAACCATAACAGATGTTCCCACAGGTGGACCGTCAGAGTCGAACTCTTCCCGAGCAAATAGAGCGTATTGATATCCGAATATACAGAGGAGCCCAGTCGAACAAGACGTAAATAGGCAAAGTCCCACTGAAGGCCGATACGAGTTAATGGGACCATACAATTTTGCCCCGTCCTGCGCAATTGCCATTAAAAATCTTAGCTTACTGGAGCAAGTCATCTTTCAAACAGCCAACCGCGTACCTCGTTAGATCCACGCGAGCAAAACTCGAATCGATACCACACCGTCGATCTCCATGTTATAGGCGGGTATGTAGACACGGCAGGTCTTCATGAAGTGCTTGTCGCCGGTGCTGATATTTGCTTGATTTAGATAATATATGATAATTCTGAGTTTATCTGGACGCGCTTTTGAGTAATATGCCACTCAGTAGATAATCTTTGATCCGAAAAAATATCAGATATGATCCGACTAAGTTCAATGTGTATTATTTTAAACGGGTAATCGGAGTCTTCGATGCGGAATCTTGTTCGATATCCATCCATTCATTTTAAAAATTATTCCAAAGATGAACGAGTTTCGATCAAATTTTGTGGTATTTTTACAAGCTTCCAACCATTGTAAACACTGGAACAGCCAATTAATTAAATTTTTCGGTTTTTTGAATGGTAAAGTTGAATAAATTGTCTGCTCGGTAAACCTCTCACGAAAGACGTATTACATTTAGGATTAAGTCTTACTAGAGCCAATTTTGGCGCTAGTCTTGATTGATCATCTAACTGGCACCAATATGGTGCTAGTTACTGATGACGAGAATCCGATATGCTAAGAAACTTATTTTGAAAAAGAAAGCCAAAGTAAACACCAAAGGGCGCAAATCTAAGGATACGCCAAGGACGCCAAAAGATCACGCTATGAGATCACGCACTGCTTCCAGGGTCCAATTTTCCGTAGTGTAGTAAATGTTTACTATACTGACACGCAGAAGACTGATTGTCATAAGTACATAGTGTAGTTTGAGTGCACCAGGTTTCAGGGTAACGAAGAAAGGAATGAGGTGTTCAACCGCTTTCTCACCACTTGAACACCGTTGAGAATATCTGGTAAAAATTATTTCACTTATCGGAGAGAACTTCGCCATATTGCGACATATATTTTTCAATAGCCGCGAGTGTTGCCGTAGACTAGCGGCTCTCAACCTTTTACGTCACACGGACCCCTTCGTAATTACCCAGGGTTGATTGCGGGCCCCCACGGCTTAACTTCTTGGATTCAGATTTACTTTGTTCAACTGATTTTTCATTTCGTGGTTGGCAATATGCGTCTAACAAGTGTTTCGGTGTATCGTACGCAAAAAAAGAAAAATGAAAATCAAATCGCCTTTACTACGACTTTGCAAAAAAAAACATTTTGATGATTATTAAAGTTCCACTCTAGTAGCTCGAAATAGTTTTCGGGAGATTTTACAAAGGCAATTTCCTTTAATTTCATTAAATCACCTCTCTTATTTAATTTAGACACGGAAATTGCGTTTCGACTTTGTCTCATCAGAATCCAGCAATAACTTAGTGAAAGGACTAAGCTAGCTCTAAAAATGGAGGCACTTATTAGTTAGTGTCGGATTCTGATGAGACAAAGACGAAATACAAATTCTATGAATAATTTAGTTATTGTTTTTGTGCTCTTAGCGCGCTAATGTGGTTTTAAATAATGTTCTCCTTGGTGGAGAAAAAATAGTTTTTACCCATTTTTTCTTCACTAAAGAGAAATATAGCACAGTATACTTGTCTCTGATTGATATTCATCTGTAGCTAGGCGGGTGAGCGGACAATCTTCTCAACCAATTGAATCGACATGGTGTTCTCTCAGCATAATCATTGGCAGCTCCTGTGGTGGACCTTGACTGTTGGCTAAGAAGATTCTTTTTACCCTTTTCTTGGAACTTTCTAAGTAACATCGCTAATCACCAGATTCTTTGCTTCCTGCCTATTCTCCACAGCGAGAGTGGTTGGTGCTTAGATTTTTTCACGGATAACTGTGGAAAATGAAATTCTTCACCTAACCAAAGTTTCAAACGGCATCCTAAACGTTGCACTCAATGGTTAATAGGAGTAAAAATTGATAGTTGTTCTTCCAGGGCTCAATTTTTATCCTGACGGGTTACAGAAGTATTGAAATGTGTTTTGCCTTTTCACGTTCCCAACCCCCATTCCACTGAAAATGTTAAATTTCAAACTATTGGTTTTCAGGCCCGTTCCAACTAAATTTGATATGGTTTTTTGCAAACGATCACAAAATTTGCCCAGATTTGAGAAATGAAGTTATCTTTCTAGAACCGACCTTAGTTCCGGGTATATTGTTGGAAGTATTGGGGTTACCTCCCTTTTCGGAAACTTTCACGGACTTTCATATCGTTTATCAAACCAGTTGCGACGCATAATCTTTATGGTTTCGTAAAACAAATACGTTAGATAATATTCTGAGTGTTTTTGGTCGAATTGACCACACCCCGAGGTATTCCGGGAACCTGGTTCCTCCGACAAAGAGGACACTTTTTATCCCTTTTGAAACCTTGTCTTGAGGCACGTCAAACTTCATCATTTTGCAAAATAAGTACACTGAAGGTCATTTTTAGTTTTTGCTCTCATTGGCCACAAACCGGGGTATACCGGGAACCTGGTTCCTCCGGCAAAGAGGACACCTTTCGATCGGTTATAAAATCCGTCTTGCGACGTGTCAAACTTCATGATGTTGCAAAATAAGTACACTGAAGGATATTTCAAGGGTTTTTGGTCAAATTGGACACACCCCGAAGTATTCCGGGAACCCAGTTTCTCTGGCAAAGGAGGGTATTTTAAGTTCCTGGACCTTCGTCAGACAGCAATCCGGAGTATTCCGGGAACCTGATTCCTCCGGAAAAGAGGGCAAATTTTGACTTTGTCTTGCGGCACGTGAAAAGGTCATTTTGAGTGTTTTGTCAAATTGGCCACAAAACTAGGAATTTTGGGCACCTGGTTCCTCCGACAAAGAGGACACCTGTCGACCGGTTATAAAACCCGTCTTGCGGCATGTTAAATTTTATGATTTTGTATAACAAGTAGACTGAAGGGAATTTTGAGAGTTCCTGGACGAATTGACCACAACCCGAGGAATTCCGAGAACCTGGTTCCTCCGGCAGAGGACAATTTGTGACCGGTTCTAAAACCTGTCTTGCGACGTGTCAAACTTCGTGATTTTGCAAAACAAGTTCACTGGAGAATATTTTGAGTTTCTGGACGAATTGACCACAATCCGGAGCATTCCGGGAACCTTTCGACTGTCTTGCGGCACGTGAAAATTCATCATTTGGCAAAACAAGTAAGTACACTGAAGTTCATTGAATTTTTGGTCAAATTGGCCACAACCCGAAGAATTCCGGACACCTGGTTTCTCCGGCAAATAGGACACTTTTTAACCCTTTTGAAACCCTATGTTGTGAAACGTCAAACTTCATGATTTTGAAGAGCAAATATACTGAAGAACATTTTGAGTTTCTGGACAAATTAACCACAATCCGGGGAATTCCGGGAACCTGGTTCTTCCGGCAAAGATGACAATTTTTGACCGGTTATAAAACCCATCTTGCAACGTGTCAAACTTCATGATTTTGCAAAACAAGTTCACCGGAGGATATTTTAAGTTTCTGGACGAATTGACCACAATCCGGGGTTTATTACGGTTTCCTCGGTAAAGAGGACAAAGAGGACCTCAAAATATCCTCCACCGCACTCGTTTAGCGAAAACATCAAGCCGGCCATGTCGCAAGATGGTTTTTTTTAACGAGTCCAAAAGAGTTTTTTACTGGAGGAATCAGTTTCTCGGAATATCCTTATTTGCAGCAAATTTGACAAAAAACCATCAAAATGTCCTCCAGTGTAGTTGTTTTTCTAAATCATGCCGCAGACAGATATTATATCCGGTCGAGAATTGTCCTCCACGGCCATGCTTTTAAAAGTTTCTAGTACTGAATTCCTTGGACGATTGATCCGAAACAAAGTTACCATTTTCACTATCAGAAATTGTTCCACCGAATGGATGAGTAGCCACAACAATAATTACAGTTAGTCATCAAGAAATTGTTTCGAAGTGGGACTACCTTTAAGATTCCTTTATTTTAATATATTTATGGGATTCCCACAGCAGGACTAGGAGTCATGGTCCTTTGCCCACGCACAATACACAGGCAAATAAAACGGGTAGAGAAGTTTATAATTTCTTTAATTTCAACAAATATTCCAACCATACCAGACCGAGCAAGAGCAGGACAAAATAGAATACCAAAATGAATCTAGAAGTTGGTGTTTTTTATTAAATTAGTCCTGCATTCGTCAGACCTCTTTACAGTCTCAAAACTTCCAATCACAACACAACTGAAACTACCTAAAACACCCCAAAACTATAAACATACGCAAACATCGGTCAACCCTAGCAAAGCTCAAATTAGCCAACCATCAGGAGCTCATTATCGTCGGTATCCCCGTCCGAGCAGAAAAAAGGGCTAATCTCAACAAACTCCACAACGAAGTGCAAACACTGTCCGTCCAATCAACAAAAAGCAGATAGGCTTTTTCAGGCTAACCCAGGGGAGTTAAATCATTCTAATCGTCCCGGTAAAAGTCCTTCTCGTATACATATATATGCGACCCAACGGGATCATCATTGTTTTTTGTCCGGGATTCAGGACCGGTACTTATTCTATAATGACATCGAGCAGACAGGAGCATGCACATAAAACGAGTTCTGTTTTAAGTACGGAAAGCTACCGGCTTGAAAATGACAAGTTTGATCTGTCTGTGAAACCAAGCAGGCTGGGGGAAAATAATATTGACAACTTTGATCCTGTACGCAGTATCTCCTACGACGTTTCCCGGAATGAATGAATCAGATAGGACTCTTGCGGAATAGTAAGGTAGAAATTAAAAGGGAAATCATCTGGAAATTAGATTGTGTAAACTTTTACTATAGCTAGAAGTTTTATTTTTGCGGAGAAGGAAAAATCATGTTCCTCCTAAATGTGTACTCCATAACTGTTCCGAAATGGATATAACAACAGTGGAAGATAGGGTTCGGTCTCCTGAATTAAGTTTGGTCATTTCTGTGTTGATGACTTTGAGGTTGCACGGAATGACAGCTAAGGTTTGGTCAAATGTAACGTTTTAGGAAATGTTTTTGTCTCGCTTCAATTGGTTTCAAAATAAATTTAAAAATGCTTCTTTCAAGCGGAACCAAATCCGCCCAGTCTGACACTATCGGAAGACAACCTCGGAGCCAGTCGTCGTCCATTAGAGACTTCCATTCCAACTCTTATCCAGCTGTCAAAATATTGTTATTTATAGCATTTGTCTCATTTCTCACTGTCTTGCTCTTGCTGTGGCCAGGATGCAACAAAACACCCCCCCCCCCCCTCACACACACATACACTGCCACGGACATTTTTCTCACCGATAACAAGATCAACCAACAACCACTGCCAGCTCGCTCGCTACCGATCCGCGGAACCACACGAAACAGCTTTTTACCCCCCCCCCCCCGCACCAGCAGCTATGTACCTTCATCCCTCCAGCGGAATAATTTATCTTATTTGCTGTCATACGCGGGTAAGCTGTACCCGAAGCACGTTGGCTCCTCCCGCATACAATCGTCGCCAGCAGATGTAACAACACACAACCACTGTTGGCCAATGTTGACACTTGAAATAATGATTGTGAAACGAATTTGCCATTTCCTTTTTTTAGTTTTTGAGAAATGTTTGTTTATTTTCTTCGGCTGCACGCTAAAATGAAGATAGTCCAAAGTAAGTTTGTTCGATCTCATTCAACAGTGGATTAGTATCCTAGAAGAAGTAGGTAAGTATGAATAATTACCTCTTCAAAAAATCGTTCAAGACTTGGTGTCTTCAGCAACGTTGTTAACATGCTACAAACAACTTTGAGAATGACAAAATATTTTTTTAATTTTTTCGAGTGCGCCTTGTTTTTAACTAAGACTATTTCTCAAGGTACTTTTTCGCGTGTGAAAATCCCGTTCATTCCATTAGACGAGACGGTCAGCCTCCACCGAGCAGAGGAGGACAGACGGCAGCAACGGCGAGACTCTGTTTGGCTTCTTAGCACGTGAAATATAATTGGAGATGATCGTGTATAATAAATTTCAATCAGAAATGCGACTAGCGAGTAATAAATCACGTGGACAAGAAGCGCATTCTGTGGACCACGTGAAATATCACATGAAAAAAAACAAACAAGATTCAATTCCCGAATGGGTGTGAAAGAACCAACATTATTCGGCTGGCTTCCGGATTGAAAAATGACTGGTTGGAGACTGTTGTGACGGGTGATTTCGAATGCAGATTCCGATACTGTGAATACGGCTTTGAACAAAGAATTTATTCGGATTGCCATTCACGAAAAACAATCTTCAGAGATTTTTCCTATCGATTCGCCTGCCGGAGACACCTGATTTGTGATACTTCCTTTCTTGGAACGACATCTTCGGTCCGATGACAGAATAAAATTAGAAGAAATGACTAATAACTGCCACCATCCAATCTTTCTTCCTACTCTGTAGTACACTTCGAGGGGGATAAAAATTGTCCGCTTCCAATTTTCACCAGCATCTCAAAACTGTGTCCGTGGTATAACCAAGGAAAAGATGGTGAAACTTTTGACGGTGACGTTGGCGACCGGACCGAAGGATGGGGGGGCTAAATCCATTCATCCAGCGAACGACACGCGGTATCTCATATTGGGACAGCTGGCCGGCTTTGGTGGAATCAAGCGAAAAGCAGCAGGATAAAATTGGGACACAATGTTGATAGGGACAAAAAAGAAGCAGAGAAAAACTATCCCTCCGCTGCCATGGAGCGTCTGCTGGTACGGCTTCTGCTACTGGAGGAATATCCTTCTCGATAAGCTTTTTTATTAGTTGTCAAAGAAATTGATTTCCTTCGTGTTTCTCCTCTCTATGCGGTTAATATTTTGCCTTCTTCGCTGCTGGCCGAAGCAGCTATCGCCAGGATGCAACTTCCGCCCGGCGGGGGGCAAGCGTGGAGAGGAAAGCGAAAAAAGAAACAGGAAGCTGTAAAAAATCAAAGTTTTTCCGCTGTAATCTGGCGACAGCTAGTAGTTTGCGGGAAAGGACGAAAAATCTTGCCCGAGTTTTAGCTATCGAAAACATTTTGTCAGCTGTGGGTCTTATTGAAGGAAAGCTGCAAGTGCAAGTGGTGCCAAAGTTTCTCTACGTGGATAATCGCATTTTGACAGCAGATTCGAGAGGAAATGTGCCCGACTGCAAGTAATTCATCACAAGTTGCCGGAAGCGATTGCTTTTTGATGATTGTTTTGTGAGTCGCATAAAAATGTGTATAGCATTACGCAATCGTATTTTTCTTCTAGAAAGTTTGGAAATATGATACTGATAAACTATCATGTATTTTTTTTTAATGTTTCCAACGGTTCTTAGAAATTCCCTTGCCGTGGACTCACCAAATGACACAAAAAATGTTTTGAATCCAAACAGACCAAATATTTAATAAAAACGTTATCGGAACAATTTTAACTTAAAAGAGAACATGTCTAAGTAGCATATGTCGTGCTTGTCTTTAACGTTATACTTATTCGATAACTTACCTTATAATAAATTGCAGAAAGTACAGCCCAGCTAAGAATCCAACGTATTTTAATACAATACTCGAAAAACTTCAATGCTTCGAACACTGCTCTCTTGTGAGACAAAACATTTCAACAACCAAAAGCATATTTTTTCTCAATTTCACATATCAAAAAAAAAAACGCTTTGCATTTCATATGCAACTAAAAAAAACAATCTTTTTAACCATTAATAAGCTCATCGCGCTTACAATGCGAAAAAGCTAGCGAGAAAAAAATAGCACACGCACACCAACAACTGATAAAGACAGCCATGCCGCTTCGAAGTACTTCGCGGTCACAGCGCAAACCCGAAATTTGCTGGTTTTGTTTCTTTTTCAACCACATTTTCACTAATCGCTCCTATTCCATTTATACTTACGATTCGCCCGATTCACACTATCAAAACACGATGTCACCTCCGCCAAACGCAAAATTTTCACCTTTAGAAGCCATTCTGATGATGGCTTACTTCGATTGAACACGATCGGACATGATTTTTTTTCACTTGCACTGCACACAATGTGATATCGCGTCACCACAGATAGAATCTTTCGCCGAATTCAGCACCGCTGTACCGTCCAGCCGGTTTATTGGAACGGAGCGCAAAATTTTCGGAAAATTATCCACCATACAGGTAGGAAAATTCGTCACTCCAATTGTGAAAAGTGAGACGACGACGCGAACCGAAAGCTTATCGACACTGACTGACAATCACAATGATCATCGCTGCAGAATCTCGTCTTGTAGCGAAAGGCGGATGAACGCCGGAAAGCTTTCACTCTGTTCGTTCGGTCGGTTGTGTGATCGGGTGAACGAATGAATGTCGAAGCGTTGCCAGATTCGTTGCCGTTCACAATTTTTTTAAGCATTTTCCTTGGGTAGAAAGTTTCAAAATCTAAAACTATTGATAGTTTATTTTTTGCTTGAATATTTTTTTCTCCAATGGTTCAACGCATTCTCTTATCGTGGATACGTAAAATGTACTGGGAAAAATAGTTATGAATCCAAAAAAGCCACAATAAGAAAAAACGTTTTCGGAACAATTCGATCTTAGAAGGGTAATTGTATAAGTAGCATAAATTACTCTTACCTTTAACGGTATCAAAATAACACTAATACAGTGAAAATCCAAGGCATACCCAAACAGCAAATCACAAACCAACAGAAAAACAAATATGAAATATTTATATCACTTAAAATGTACAATATACAGCAAAACAATAAACATAAAAATTAAAAAAAAAGAAACATCTTTAACGGTACATTTATTCGATAACTCACCTCACGGTACCTGTTGCTCACGTCATCCCATCGAAAGCACATTTTTCATAACTTCGCCGCATTTTTTTCACTATTGGAGCTATTGGAATCGCATCGAGTAACGCAAAAACGCATACAATTTTAACCACTAATAAGCTCATCGTACTCACAGTGTGAAAAGCAAACGTGAAAAAATATTGCACACACACAAACGACTGATAAAGGCAGCCATGCCACTTCAAAAAACCCCACGCCATCACGGCGCAAACCCGGAATTCGCCGATATTTGTAATCCATACATTTTCGCTAGTCACTTATTTTCCGTTTATACCTACAGTGCATCCGCTTCCCACCAACACAACGTGATGACACTTTCTCTGCCAAACGCAAAATTTCCATCCTTGCTTCGATCGAACACGTTCGGACATGATTTTTTCTTCACTTGCACTTCTTGTGTGTGATAACGCGTCACCACAGATACAATCTTTCGCCCAATTTAACGCCGCTGTACCACTCAACCGGTTTAACGAAGGTCGCACGGGAATTCGAAAGAAACTTTCGGGAAATTATCCGCCAAACAACGGTAGGAAAAATTCGTCACTCTAAAATTATATAAGGTGAGACGACGACGCGAACCAAAAGCCTACCGACACCAACTGACAATGAATGATCATCGCTGTCGAATCTTACCCTGTACTGAAAGGCGGATGAACAGCGAAAAGCTTTCGTTCTGTTCATTCGGTCGGTTGCGTGATCGGGTGAGCTAATGATTATCGAAGCGTTGCCAGATTCGTTGATTTTCGTTAAAGCAGCAATGTTACAAAAACTTTTAAATTGTGATTTTGTAATTTTACTTGTAATTCTCAACAAACTTATGACTACGGCGTATAAGCCAACCGTCAAAATTTTATTTGAGGGGAGATTCCGGACAAGCCGTTACAGTAGTGAACAAAAGAGAGGGTTTTTCTTTACTATCAGCAGCTACGATTGGCGAATGACGATTTGATCGGAATTTTGCCTCAAAGTGAATTTTGATATTTGGTCTATACACCGTATTCATGTTTGTCGAGAATTATTATTTTTTGTAAATTTCTGTGGTGTCAATGTTTTTCACTTTTAGTAACTTTAAACCGTTGACACATTTATGTGATTTAACATCCTCTTTTGCCTTTGAAATGCTATTCAATGACGAAGAAATCATTCCGTTTCTTATTATAGTGTCGTTTATTTTATAGGAATAACTAGATATTGGAAATGATATTTTGTCATCATGCCTTCGTATTGATAGCACACTCCCCAAAACAGTGACACGCAACCGAAATTTTGATTTTCCGCCTATTCTATTAAAAATCTTGAATTACTATATGTTCGATTTATTTTTTATTTAGAAGAATGAGAAGAAATCCAAATAAAATCCGCAAATCGATCCACTATTACTTGATTTTTCATATTTTGGTTATTCTAATTTACATATCCCTTAATTTAAAAAAACATCTTCTCCTAAAAAATCTTATCTAAATTTATGCATAAAAACAATTGTTAAACTACGAGAAACATTAATTATGAAGAATTGGAAAAAATAAAGAAAATCGGTTGAGTAGCTTTTCAGCTATCAGGATCACGGAAAAAACCATTTAAAAAAAACAACCCTTCAAGATAATCCAGTTTAAAATTTTAAGTTACCACTGCTCTTGTTAGACGAAACGCTCTTTAAAGCGCTGTAACTTTCGATCTATTGCTCGATTGCTGAAAAACTACTCAACCGATTCTCTTCATTTTTTTTTCAATTGTTCTTAATGTTTCTCGTACCTTAACAGTTCCATGCTTAAATTTAGATAAGATTTTTTATGCAATTTTTAGAGCTCAAAACATCAAATATTTCCCTAATTTCTCCCTAAGGAGAAAAATTGGATAATCACCAAAATTTCTCAATTATGAAAAAAAAGTTTTGGTAAAACCAGTCTTTGTGCTTCAAGGACACAAATCCTAACTTAATAGTCATGGGTGTGTCTCGACTTCGTCTCATCAGAAACCGACACTAACTTTTTGTCAGAATAGGTTAGCGCCAGCTTGAGCGGGGATTTAGTCGAAACGCACCCATGACTATCAAAACATTATTTTTTAGGAAAAGGAAAAATTTCCCTTATGCAGGAAAATATTATTGTTTATTCAACTAACCGTTAAGGTACGAGGAATACATACTCCTACACTAATGGGATTTTTCGAGTTTTGGGATTTTAGTTGAACTATTGAACTTCTATCGTGCAGACCAAACAAGGAAAAAAAATACGGCGCCCGTAACCAGTATTGATCTGTAAACTCTTTGGCGATACTTCTATTTGTCTGTGCTATAACGTGGGATCAATGGTTTCTGAATGTCAGTTGCGAGTCCAGAAGTACACCACGGTCTCTGATAACTGACACTCCCCAGGGAATTCAATTTTTGTGAGTATTTGGACATACTGAGAGCCCACAAAAAACGATTACAGCAATTACAGAATGAATCCGGAAGTCGCTGAAGTTGGATACAGTCCTCAATTGACCGCACAATGAGAAATAGTTTAAGATCATCAGCGTTTATAAGTTTGGGCCTTGGGGGTACTATAACATAGCAAACTTCATTGAAGAATAAAGGAAAAAGTAAGCAACGGTCCGAGATTGCTCCCTTGAGGAACACCCGACAAGTCGATGAAGCTACATGACTCGTTACCAATTTCAAAGACAGAAAACGATCTACGGGATATGATTTAAGACACCCTGTAAAATTTGATGGAGTGCCCAGCCGCTCGATATTTACCAAAAGAAGACACGATCGAAAGCAGCTTTAAAATCAGTGTATGTAGTGCTCGATTGGTGGTAGTTAGTCGGATATTATGTCATCTTTATGTTTGGATAAGAGTCGGTTAGAGACTGCGCAACACTACCACGTGTTTTCCCTGCACTGTTGAGGTCGCGATCGCAACGGTAAACCAAGTTCCCTGAGCCAAATAATTAGAACGAGTTGATTTAATCATTCAGACACGTTTCGGGAAGAACAATAACGTCATGATCGACATCTTAAGCAGCGAAGAACAGCCCACCAGTATTTAAGTGTAATCCTTTCACTTTCTAAAAGTAGGAGGCACAAATCCCCGACTACATCCGGGGAACGTGCCATTTAAGCTATAATATTCTGAATCCACTACAAAATATCGTTCCCATACCTAAAATATCTACCTAGCACGGTTTCAATCGAGGAACTGTCATGAAAGATTTACCATTCTGAATCTAGATAACCAAGCAATTTCGAAATCCAGAATTGTGACTTTTTTATGCCAAAAATATTGTTTGGTTTAACTTGATACATTGTCATCATTAAAATACAGGTTCTGTATATTGGATTTTAAACTAGAGGCGAACACCGAATTTCCTTTCTCTAGTCAATATCCCTTTACCAACAAAAATATCTTTATAGCATTCAGATGCTGAATCGTCAATAGTTGCTATCTATAGGTTCGTCATTTTCGGTTTCAAAATTACGATATTGAATTTAGATAATTTTCAAGCTTAAGGGCCGATTTCGTCATATATGCTTAACTTTTAAACCAAGTTTAAAGTTTCAGTAAACGTGGTTGAAGAGTTAAACCGGGGTTAAGAAATCGGCCCTAAGACACACAGACTACATTGCGGACTTTCTATAGCCAAATGTAGCATCGAAATCTACCTCGATGTTTTTTTAGCATTTGTGGCAGACGAAAACTCAGCAAGCCATAGCAACTGTTGGATTAGTTAGTTAGTGATCAAAGACCGTCAGCTTCATCCATATCAGAAAAGACAACTTCCAGAGGCACGTAAGGGAATCTTTAGATGAATCCTAAGAAAAGGATTGGAGCATAATGATGATAGGGAGTCGCACACTTACGCAAACGGATCAGGGGGAAATTTTAGGCGTGTTGCAAGAGGATTTCGTGTTGGACGATTAACTATGTATGTACATTCAAAACAGTCATAACTGATTTAGAGTCGTGCTGCCAGATGCTTCAATACATTAGAGATAGAATCATAGAATCTAATTGTGATCTGTGGACATCTATGTACACAAAAAACATTATCTGACCTTATTACATTTTCATGTCTCTCAAACTTGAGAAATGTAATGATAAATTTATATTTATTCAATAACTCACCTTACAGTACATCGTAGAAAGACATTTCTCAAAACTTTGGGACAATTTTCTTCGCATCCGGAACAGCCACTGGTTGCACATTGCGTTTTATATGCACGAAAAATAAAAAAAACACTTTTTAGCTATTAATAATATCATCGCACCCACCGCGCGGAAAGTTGCAAACGAAAAAAAAGCACACTCTAACGTAACAAGCGGCCGTGCTGCAACGAAGTGCAATATGCTCTTGCGCTCAACCTAAATTGCGCAAAAAATCTCAAGTTGCTTCTATCCACTTTTTTAAATAGCTGCAATGCTGCTTCACAAACACAACACGATGCTGCTTCCAAACACAAGTTTCGAGCCAGGAGTCGACTGACGCTCGCTTTGATCAAACATGATCAGACACGATTTCTGCACTTTCACTGCTTACTTGTGTGTGATATCGTCTCATCACGGATTGGATCTATTTTGCGATCAATGCCGCTGTACACTCGGCACATAGGTACTACTGAAATGATCGCGAGTCGGAAGGAAATTGTCTACTTCACACGGTTGGGAAAATTCGTCATTTTATTCTCGAAAATTTCACCACGATGATGCGAACCGAAAGTCTACCGACAATGCTCTGATGACTGATCATCGCTGTTGAATCCAATTGTTCCAAAAACGTAGTGTTGACATAGAATTGTAAAATACTGAAAACACAGATCTCAGACCAAATCCAACTCAAAATTAAATGTTGAGTAGGATGTGTCCAAAATCAATAAAAATCGGTAGTTTTCGGTAGGGATAAGAAAATATCGGTAGTTTTACCTTGGTCGTCTGTGAATCGGTAGGGAAGACCAAAATCGGTAGGACTACCGATAAATCGGTAGGTCTGGCCACCCTGGTTGAATCGAATGATAATGAACACCGGAAAGCTTACGTTTCGTTCATCTAGTCGGTTGCGCGAACGAACTA
>NC_080670.1:13480996-13530996 GCF_030247195.1 Topomyia yanbarensis | reverse complement strand
AGTACTGATTCATGCCGAAAGATTCCGTTCCGATGGAATTATCACCGCCGGAACACCGCTCGTCAACGGTCGCTATCCGCAGGTTCCGTTCCAGATTTGGTTGATAGAAAATGTTGTTCGATGGGATCAACAGTTGGATACTGTGCAGTTTCTTTAACCTAACACGAGATGGAATCGACTATTATTATGAATCTTGCAAATGTGGAAAGCACAACCAACACTCACCCAACCGAATCACACTTGACGGTAACATTCCGCGGTTCGTGATAATATTTGCCATCTGCAAAGCCTATTCGAGGATATTTGTAGCAGCTGATCAGCAGTTCGGTGACCGCTCGAAGGCACATACTTTTGATTTCGTGCTGTTCCTGATCACCTAAAGCAGAGGTAGGAAGACAAGTTCTTTGAGCAACTCACTCGTCGTACGAATCTCGTAAAATTTTACTTACTAATCAAATCCGGATCGCCATTCTTGTTGATCAGCACCAGCAGGGACATGAACAGTTCCTCAAATTGCTGCTTGGACGAGTAGCCAAAAACGTTGACCCTGTAAGGAACGAAAGATACTTTGAATCTTTCAAAAATTGAACACAAAACAACAACTTACCTCTTCAAGTACACCTCAAGCGTATCTAACTCGTACAGATAATCGATCGGTACCGAGGGCAATCGTAGCGGCTCAACATCCACGTCGAAGCTGTAGCAGTTAAGAACCTCCCCGGGTGTCATCGCCAGTGGGTAGAAGCGATCGGTTTTCAGCACCGAAATCCCTACCGATTTCAGCATTTCCAGCAGCGGAAAATATTTCCTGCGTGAATCCGACACGAACTCAGCCATCACGATCACCAGCAGATAGACCTCGACTTGATCGTACTTGTGCCGAATTTGTTCTACGAACACCTCCGGTAGCTTGTAGTGTTCCATAAACAAACTGTCCCGCAGGTGGTTCTTCAAAACGTCAAAAATTACCCGAACGTACAGATCCTGATCGTCACGGAACTTGTCGTTCTGGTTCAGCTCCGCCCAGAGGTACTTCTGTCTCAGTGTCAGATCAATACATTTCACGTACAGTTCCAGGGTGGTGGTGTTTCTTAAACCAGCGCTTCTAATCTTCGATCGAATGAGTTTCCCGCAGTTCCTTGCAAAAATCAGCAAAGACTCGAAAAAGTTCGACTTCAGTAGATGGTCTTTCACGAAACGATCGATGAACCTGGCTTCGACATAAATTAACCCGAAGTGTTCCAATCGATTCAAATTTTCCAGAAAAACGGTGACAGATTTCACGTAGTGCAAGATCATGCTTTCGTCCATTTCCGCGTCTTCAGGAGCGGCATTCAACTCGTCCAGCTTTTTCATTAAAACTATTAAGGCCACCTTCAGCATCGGATGGATCTTCAGGTAGTTCAGATGAGGATTAAACTGGACACAATCCACGCGAAAGGAGTGGATCATCGTTTCGAACGCGGTTGCGATCACCTCTCGCAGAATTCGCGGATTGAAACTACCCCCGGAAAGTAGATTGATTAACTTACTCTCCGAGTTTAGTTCGTGCAGCATCCGAGCGATGTTTTTCGGTTTCGTGTAGGACTTTGCCGTGCAGTGGTAGGTGATCTGTTCAATAAACCACGCTTCATCCACTACCAACTGTCGTAACTGGTCGGATTCGATCCGTGGGGCAAGATCGTGAGGAGGATCGACGTGTTTGTAGAACCGAACCAGTGAGAGTAACGATTTGAACAGCTTGGGAATTTTTTTGCGGCGTTCCACGATCATTGTGTCGAACAGCTGTCGGAACTGGTGATCGGTGAGAACCGTTTTGAGGAACTCGTTAGTTAGAGGTTGCTGCTTCAGAAGGGCATCCAACTTGGAGTCTAGGACTAGGGCTGTTTTACGAGCGATTGCGATGTTTGTGTTCGTTAGCAGATTCGTTAGATGTTGTAAAATCAAAGGCAAACTGTTGAGGTGCGATTTTTCCAACAGATTCAGAAGTTTGAGGCAATGCCCGGGGTTGTTCAGTTGATTAACGATTTTCGATGCGAACGCGCATGCATGCTCGGAATGGGAAATGTAGTTCATTAGATATGTGTCGTAGTGATCTACGAGAGTGTTGCTGTGACGTTCGATCAAGAGAAAAACCTCTTCTGGTGGTTGTGCAGAATTGTGCTCGATCATAGCACCAATCAGTTCCGCTGCGACTTCCTCACTTAGTATGGAGTCGATTGGGTATTCTACGGCATCCAACAATTGTTTCGTGTCGAAACCGATCCGAACTAAAAATTCGAGAGTAGCTGATCGTACCAGAGGATCATTTCGCTTCAAACTAAGCTGATCCGCGTTAACATTGTCCAATATGTACTTGCTTATGCCTGGGTATCTTCGAAATTCACTCACGGTACGGATGATGCGAAGCAGACAGCTTCTCGAGAAGTTATCACTGATAAGGTCTTCATAACTCTCCAACGATCTCGTTAAAATATCCACCACCAATCTCCCGAAAACTGCATTCTCAGAAATATCCGCATCATAAGATTGCTCTTTGCTCAGAAACAGCCTCACATGGTTCAGTAGGAAACTCTCCTCCGCATACAATATCACTTTCTCCAGAATCAACTGCCAGTAAAGCATCTTCTGATCGATCGCCAACTCCTTGTTCTTACCTACTTCAAACAATATCTTCAGAAAGCTCTGCAGCGCCTTACTCTCCAACACCGCACTTTTCCCCAGTGCCTCCAGAGACCGCCCTACGATCATCCTTTCCCGATCATCCCGCATCAGCAACTTGCCCTCCTGCAGAACCCCAACCAGGGCGTTCAATATCTCAGCCTCATACTTACCCGGCTGCGAATGCCGTCCAACCATTAGTACCATCGGTACGAAGCCATAACTTTCAACCACCTCCGGGAACTTGATCATCATATTCAGTACCACCTCCTTCTGAGTTGCAACCTCCGCCAGCAGCACTTCGCTCTGTTGATCCTCCAGTGGGAGCCGGCTTAAAAAGAATATATCATGGGCCAATGCTTGCAGCGATGCTATGCCTACGCCCCGAATCAACCCATTGGCCAGCAAATTATCACAGATATTGATGATCTTAGGAATGTTGACGATCTTCGATCGTTCCTTCGAATACGACAGCAGGAACAAAAACTTTACAATTTTACAAATCAGCTGCTCAGAGTCACGGATCGTACCCGTCTCCAGCAGTTCAACGTGTTTGAACACGTACTCTACGAAAACGTTACCCGAATCCAACAGCTGGTAGTTCATGCCGCACGCCAGCAATTGACAGAGCAGTTCCAGGATAGCCGTTTGTACCCGAATCGTTGCTCTGGAGAAAATCTTCAAACAGGCGAACACGACCTGCTCGAACAGTTTGATCTGATTTGCCAGGTCGGCGATCGAGTCGGTTCGTTTGTAGCTGCAGAACTCGTGGTAGCAATCGAGAAAACGTTCGCATCCGTTCTGATCCGATAGCGAGAGATTTTCACCGGCAGTACAGAAGTACGCTAGCTCTTTACTGCGGTTGATGAAATTGTTGGAGAATAGAAAGCGAAATAGGTACTTGGTACAGTGGATACACCGTTCCGGTTCGTACGGCAGGAAGGCAATCAGATAGCGGAGTACCTCCTCGACGAATTTGTGGCCGTTGGTCATGGTGGAGATGCTTTTCACTTCCAGCAGCCGCCACAGGCTGGCAATGGTGGTGCGGAGCAACTCGAATAGCTTCTGACCGACGTCGGCGTTGATGGTGATCTGGAATGGAAGTGGGGTGTAGTTTAGTAGTTTGTAGTTAGGGATAGCCCTCTTTCATTTCCGCGAAGCTAGCATCCAGGCCAAACAAAACACTGCACTTGGAACGGCTTCATACGCCAACACTGTCTATAATCGCCCAAATCCAATCTCCGACGACCGAGACCGCACAATAAGCCTACTCCGGAGAAATCTAAATGCTGAAAAGGTCATCCAAAGCCGTACCTCCAAGCGAAGATAAAGACGCCGTCATCAAAACACTGAAGGAGCAGCTCCTAAAGGAAAAGATACTTAACGTGGACCTCAGGAACAAGGTATTTGCATTACGCCTTGCATTCGTAGGTCTAAAAAGGCAACTCTCCAGTTCGCCGATCACCGACATCCGCAACAGAGTCCCCCAGTAGACGATATCAACCGGAATCACGCATCGCCAAAACACCGCAAAACAAGACAAACCTATACCGCAAACAAGCAACCTAAAAAACCGACCTTCCTACTGGAAAGAAGAATCATCACCAAACCCATGGGCCCTCTACACAACCAAGACTCAGCAATCGACATTTCTGACTAAATCAACCTAACAAACAATGCCACAAAACTGCAGTAAACAACTGCAACCAACAAGCCTGGCCCGCTCCGAAGAAGCTCGTTGGTGTGGGACCATGGTAACTACCAACTTAACTACCGCCCCTTCCTAACCCAAAAGCAACCACGAAGTACAGCTCGACCGCCCGCCAGAACCCACCTAACATACAAACCCTCCAAGAAACAGGTGCGGAGACGACGAGTCACTCAATCCGCCGGTACCCAACTTCATTACCAGCACCACCACCCAATCAACTTACTGCCAAACCGGGCGTGCTCTACCGTCCGACCTCCACCGGGAGACCCCAGAGATCAACAGCTGGAACACCTCGCTGATAAAAATTCAACCCAACGACCGCTAAGTTCAATCTCCTGACACCCTCGGCACCCAGTCGCCTTCAGACCAAATCGCACAGGAAAAAAAACTCCTCTCCGCCGACCCTGTTCGCGGAAGTAAGTACCGGACTCCCCATCGAAGAACCTTCAGCGGCATCTCCCGGGTTAGTCCTCATACTCAACCTACAACTCAAGAATACCTTTGCGTACACTTGAAAACAAGATACGCCGCTCCGCCAACAACACTAAGAAAAACTCATCTCCAAAATCCTACAAAAAAATGTGACCCCTGCAGGAAGACCCCTTGACATACCAACTACGGTCATTGCAAAGGTAGCCCGCTCGATCGACCCGGGCTTCGCCTCAAAAAGGAAGAACAACGAAATCCGAAACAGATAGCTGCATCGTCAAGGAAAAAGCATCCTCCCCTGCACCGAGCTCATCAGCGGACGTACCGGCTTCCTCCGACGAACCTTTGGTGGCTGTTGGCGCAGGGGACCCGGCTGACGTCCGGGTAGATCGCTTTTTAACCCAAATTCCGAGAGCGGCTCAGTGCGTCTAGCTGCATTCTAGACAATGAGTCAGCTCATTGCTTCAATCGGTTGGAGAGTTAGCATTCGACACAGAAACGATCTCCCGGCCCGGAAGACGGTGTACCTTATCAACACCAACACCAGGTATAACCGCTATCGGAAAACCCAGCATACGCAGCCCACATGATACCCACGTCAATTCCTCCTTACCATGACCTAGTGCCACCCCCACCTTCGGTCCTTCGCACCGACCGCAGTTCCCTGGCACTGCAATGAACATTAACTAAGGCATAACCTAGGCGACCTCCAGCCTTTCAGAGCCCACCACAATCCCATCAACTCTGGCCATTCAAGAAACGCACACCCCGGATAAGACTAACATCTTCGTTCGGCTTGGAAACCGATGCGTCTGAGAACTAAACGGTCGGACTGGCTGTGCGAGCAATCATTCACGAGGAAAGCATCCAACTCGACACCGAATTGCTGGAAGTTGCGCGAGGAATCCGAATGCTCACCTCTTGTACCTTGATATCCGTCAACATATCGCAAGGGATCAGAGAGGTGGGTAAGAAATTTGAACGACTGATACGCCAAGTACCGCCTCCATACCTTATAATGGGCGACACCAGTCTGCCGCGGAAACGATCTTATGAAAACAATAAAGAGCAACGGAGCAATAATATCCAACGATGAGAACCCTTACCTTCACTAGAGAACAGATACTATCCGCAATCGACATTTCAATATGCCCCAACACCCTCACAGCCAACTGCCTTTGGTCCGTAATCCCAGATCTACGTAATAGGTAACCTTCCTAGCAACATCTCGGCGGTGGCAGTGGCTGTTCCAAAAAGCCGACTGGAACCAGTTCGAAGAATTCTTCATGCAGACGTTCGACTCCCATGAGGACTACGTACCGGATAAGTCGCGGAGATAATACGCTGACTTCGCCGAATCCAGCATCTCCCGAACAAACGAACGCCCCCCCCCCCTTTATCCAGGAGTGTAGTGGTCCACCGAGGTTGCGAACGCAATTAAAAAACGTCGACGGGCCCTCCGAATACTCCGAAAAACACCAACGGAAAGTGAACTCTGGACAATCTGGTTAAACAAATTCCGCCAATTCCGGAACACCGCGAGGAAAGCGAGCAACGAAGCCAAAGCAGAAAGTTGGAGCGGTTTTCTGGCTGGAATTCATCCCGACGTACCCATAGAAGAGATCTGGGGAAGAGTCAACGAACTCGGTGGGTACGGCGGAACAACGGGTTTTTCCTACAAGCAAACTCCAGAAATCGCCTTCCAATTTGGACGCCATTTCCCAACCCTATCCGCAGCCACATCGCTTCCATCGGACTTCCAGGTCGAAAAAAAATCTACGCGACCTCCGTATCCTCTTTCGACCCAACATCAGAAGGGAACCAACCATTGGTCCAGAACCCACCGAAGTCCACTACTAAAAAACCTAGCAAGGCAAGAAAGGACTCCTTCGTAGCTACAGTCGCACGAGGACGGGCTCATCCCAGATCCCTAACAGAAGGCACTGTTAATGCCGGTCCATAAAAATAACGAAAGGAGTCGCACACCCAAATTTTAGGCCAAATCAGTGTCATCCGGTTGTATTGGCAAAACATTGGAGTGAATGGGCAACGAACGTCTCACCATGATCCCCGAACAGAATCAGCTGCTAGACAGCAGACAACATATTACTGGGTCCTACCCGGAATTTCTGGGAGATCCTAGGCCAGACAAAGAAGGTCTACACGTCGAAGTCACTGACCTGGATAATGACAAGGCATACAATACAGTGTGGTAGGAAGGAGACATCCATCAACATGACAGCCTGGGGCATACGCGACAACCTCGGCTTCTACATCCAACATTTCTTTCGAAACCGGAGGTACCTGGTTAGAATCGGAGGGAGCGAATCCGACCTCTTCACCGAGGAGGCCCAGGGATCCGTCCTTGCGGTTACCCTCTTCTTAATCAACATGGATCAGCAACTGAGCAGCCAATTAAAATCAATAACACGCCGATCCCTTACCGAAAAGAGCCGAAAATCCTCGGAAAGACCATGGACCGCAAGGCAACATTTCTTCCCCACTTTCGGACAATCAAGAATGGGTTGAATACTCCAGTAAATTCGATTCAACCGGGACGTGGCAGTACCCTCAGCAAGGCACCAATCCATAGCCGCATCTACTATGGCATAGAAATTACCGGACGCAACTGCTGCTACGTAGTCCATCCGCAAAAAACGCCTGCGTCGAAGCTGGTCTAGTGCCAGTGTCCTGGTATCCCTCAGGCTGGCGATGCCCATACTCACATCCGGGAACGATGAATCAGTAACCAAAGAAACAGCGAGAGAAATCTACGAAGAATTAATCAGCTCACAACTACCGCCACCCGCACGCCTCCTGCGAGTATGGTTACGCCTCATGGAACACTTCTGTGGTTGTGATACTGACCGTTACGCTGCGTCTAGGTCATCTCTTGTTGGCTTTCGATTTGTTCGTCGAGGTTTCGGGTATATATCACGACATCATACTCAGCCAACAGTTTCGGTGTGTTCACTCGTGTGGTTTTCGCGCCTGCCACCGGTTTTGCTGGACATCCGGGCTAATTTTCATGGGTTCAAACACCACAGAGCCCCTTGAGAAGACCTAGATCTCCCCAGATCTCTACAACCTTGTCCCTATGCAAGGACGGATCCATGAAGGGCACGGAAGTCGAAATTGGGTTTGGCGAGAACAGTGTCTTCACCGCCTAATCCGCAGCCGTCGCCCTGGTTCTATCGAAGAAACCAACAGACACGTAATATTCACATACTTCCTCGACACTTTGTACTCGTGGTACTCGAAGTTTAACCACCAAGGATCTGGCGAGACAGAGTACGGTTATTGAGTCACGTCTCGGTCAAGGTGAAGACTGTCCGCCGTAGTAAATTTCAATGTTGTTGGAGGACGGATCAGGGTTCAACAAAGATCGAAACAATTTTCGTTGCAGAGTCCTCGGCGGGGTCGTCGATGAGCCGGGTCTCATAAACGGAGTAGATGCTTCTTCTCGAGGCACCAGAAAAGCAGTCGGCGGGCATCAAACGTTCTGGGTGCGGCTATCCTCAAATTCGCTGAACAGTATGCCTTGCAGGTATGTGACAAGGTTAAGAGCTGTATCACGGCATCTTGGGTAAGCTCATACTTTGAAGATTATAAAGTTCAAAGTTTTGAAGTCTATGCCCTTAACAATCAGAATAACCTTTATCTCCATGTTGCAATAGTTTGAGCATTTTTTCGACAGTCTTCTTGCAAACGCTGTGTTGAAAGTGGAAAAGATACAACACGGAGCAACGACGTAGGAGGTGGAACCATAACAATGTTGCTACTATCGACTAACTTATTCGATCGCCAACAAGAATATTGTTCGAATCTGGGCCTTCCTCTCGAGAACGTTTCTGAGGTGGTCAGGAGGTACAGGGATTTGAAACCGCGAAATTTGCTGGTTATTTTTTGATAACTCGGCCTTTAGTTCAGCACAGATGTCATCCGTTTTTCCAGTACACCCAAGCGAAGAAACGGTGGTCTGTGAGATTCCTATCTACACGGAACGAAGTTGCGACAGTACGGGCCTTGAGAATCACAAATACACAGACGAGCACATTCAATCAATATACTCACCTTCCAACTCTCGAACGAATTCCTCAGCAAACTGTACAGCTTCAGATAGAAATGATCTCCGCCAAAGTACCCGAAACAGTTCACAAGCTGCAGCTCCCTAGCGTTCATGAACAAGTCCCCCTTCTGAGCTCGGGATATCACGACCGGTTTCACATTACCGAACAAGTGCTGATAGATATTCATCAGCTTCAACAGGTGAAAGATAAACTTATCGATCACCTCATTATCGGCCGCGCTGATGGTTTCCCTTGTCGACATGGTGACTGTAATAAAAAAAACGGAAATTACCGATCCGCTCCTCCATGGATTAGAGAATGACTTACCGATCATTAGCGTTGAACAGATCTCGAGAAGATCAGTTTGTGCCGTTAGATCCAAACCCGTCCCCGTGTGTTCACTCATCAGACTGAGCAGGACATTTAGCAGGTTGAATTCATTCCAGATCTCCAACAAATCGAACGGATTGAATCTGGTGATGAACAGCTTTATGAAATTTATGATTCCGAACTGAAATGATAGGTTAGTAAGAAGGAGTTTCGTTTAAAACAAACCTTTCACTAATCTCACCAACTGATTCCGATCGCTCACATTCAACAGTTGATTACTGAGAACATAGAAAATGGGTGCAACCTTCGTTCTGAAAAGTTTTGCGTCTCTAGGGGTTCGCAGTCTGCGACAATCAACCGGTTCGGCAAAGCCAGCTAGAACATAATCCTTAACAAAGTTCTTGATGATACCATCCTCGTCGACGAAACCACTTCCTCCCTCACTCTCGTAGATGTTCTCCACGAAACCTATCAACCTTTCGCCGGCGTGACTTCGTACCCGAGGATCACCGTCTCGCAGTAGCAGGATAAGCTGATTAAGACATTCATTCTGAAAGTGTTTCGCTGACTCACTACCCAGCGTATTCCGAAGCGTCCGGAAATCCAGCTTGACAATTACGTCGCAGACTTTGCACTGTACCAGCCAGTACTTGTTGTAGAATACCGACCGAAAGTGATTGATCAATAGTTGGGGGTCTACCGGTGTGCAGTCGTCGGTGAAAAGATTTTGTTTAGATGAGGACTTGAAGGTAAAATCCGAGGTGCCTTTAACATCGACGGCGTGGCTTCTATACGGTTGACTTCGACAGTAAAGGGTTAAGGTTTGCTCGAAAGCAACCAGTGCCTGGTTGACAACGGTGTGTATTTCATCCGAGAGACCCTGCGATGGTTAGAAAATTAGCGAAAGCTCAATTTTGTTTCACTGAGGAGAAAATTATTAGTTTTAGAACTAGCGTTTCGACTTGGTCTCAACAGAATCCGACAATAACTTAGTGACAGGAATAAGCTAGCTCCGATTTGACGATAGCTCCAAAAAGCTAGTCCTGGCTGATGTCCCACATAAAAGTTTTACTCAGAAACACAAATAGTATTTTCGTTTCTGAAGCTAGCGTAAATCCGGCTCTAGCTTAGCCCTGTCACTAAGTTACTGTCGAATTCTGATGAGACGAAGTCGAAACTCAAATTCCATAACTAATTTAGAAAACGTTGCTGTAACTTACCCGCATAATAACCTGCAGCATCGCTTCCTGTCGAAGAATGTTTCTGCCAACACCAACCTTTTCATTGTGCCCAAGAAACGCTTCCACACTTCCGTGTCGCTCCAGAATCGTGTTCAAAAAGTTTCCCACAATCAATAGCACATTACCACGAAGACTTTGATCGGAATGGTCGTAAAATAGCAGCACATCAGCAATCGTTTGCTGATCTTCATCCCTGCCGTCCAGTTGCAGTCCCCTCGTCACCACATCTCCTCGACTTGTGACTACCCTGGGAACGACCAGCAGCTCTTTTTTGCGCTCACTCTTCCTGCCCACCTCCCCGCTACAATCCGACTGAGAAAGGATCGCGTCCAGTTCTTTGCTCAGCTTCGCCTGGTTGTCGTTAGCCATCGTACAGAAATTCTCTTCCATCAGCTTCAGCTTCGTTTTCAGCGAAGTAAGCCCCTGATCCAAACTGATACTCATCGGCGAAAAGAACTCAAAGTAGGTGGCACTAGTGCACTCCCCAAAATGATCCTCTTTCATCTCCAGCAGCCCATCGGTTTCTTTATCGACAGCAGTAGCTTGTGCTCCCTCGTCCACTTCAATGATCGCCTGACCGGCGATCTCGTTGATGGCATCCTCCAGATTAAGAATTTCGACCACATCGAATTCATCCTTCGGTTCGTCCTTTTCAAGTGAAAGCAGCAACAGCTCTGGCCGAAGCTGGACGCACTGAGCCACAATCTGAAGTGCCATGGTTTTAACTGAAACACGAACCGCAAAATCCGAAACGAGAGAATGCGGCGTCCCACCGAGTAGGAATCGTGACGCGATCAGTCGAACAACGTACTCAAGCAGGTTCTGATCGTGAATAGATCCGATGAAGAGTTCTCGCGAAACCGATGCTGGTGGGTCCTCGGCATCCTCCATGGCTCTGACGAAAAGATAGTGAATTAGATAGATTAATGAAAACCGAAAAAACTCACCCGGCAATCAAAGCCGTCGTCGTTGGTGTCTCAACGACCATCTCCACCCTTTCGCTCACGTCCACGTCCGCGGCCGCTTCCGCCAGGGTAACCGACACCGAATCATCCACCTCCAGCGTAATGTCCAGCTCGTTACGAATCGTCTCAACGGCGCTACTTTGCATCGAAATCTGACTGCTGGCCAGTGACTCCAACGAGAGATCGTCTTCCTCGGCTCGTCTAAGCAAATCCCCCGTCGACGGATCTCCCCGGTTGAAACTCGCCGCAGAAACAGGAGAATCGAAAGACTTGCGAAAAAATTTACTCACAGATTCGCCGGCATTGGAACTGCCGGTCAGGAATGTATTGATAAAGGAACCCAACGAATCGGTAGATTTTTGACTCTTTAGTGACAGGTTGTCTGCTTCGCAGCCGCTACCGGATTTGGGCGGAACTTCTTTTTCCCCGCTGGATTCCGCCATCTGATCAAACTCCATACTGCGGAAAGAGTCCAGTTCTAGATCCGAAGCGGACGCTAAACTCTTATCATCTCCGGGAATGAATTTCGTCGGTGTAGAGCTAACCTGCAGCAGGGACAGTCTCCGATCGGGTTTAAGACAATCCATACGGGCATCGGTACTAGACTTCCTGGAACTCAACAGACTCTCACTGAGATTGATTTTAAAAATAGAATTTTTCAGCGTTTTCCGCTTTAATAACATCCTCCGGTGGTCTAAATCATTCGAGAGCAGAATTTTTTTCATCCCCATCTGAAGGTTACCCAGAATAACGCTAACAACCTCCAAGGCAGCGTTAATCACGCTGTGACTTCCGTCCTTCAGAAAGTGTAGAATCAAATCTAAAATTTCTACCGACTTGTCCACGCTCGAATTCTTCAACACAATCGGAAGAATGCCCCGGAAGCAAATCATCACCCCGAGAACCGCACTCTGGTCCTGATTCTTCAGCAGTATCTCTACGCAGCGATTGAACGCATTGTTGGCGTAAAACTCCGGACTGCGGGACCACGCCACAAACGAGTCAATATTCTGAGCGGCACAGCGCCGCTTCGTGGCACAATCAGCCGTCAAATCTTCTACGAAAACCTCCGTCATCTTTAGCACTTCCCCATCGGTCATAAAACTTTCCAATTTCTCGGCGAAAATCGCCACAAACCCGGCCAAACTTTCCAACACCTGCGCCTCCCGTCGCTTCGAAATAGCATAGATACATGGCAGCAAATTTTGCGCGTAACTTTTCCCCTTCCGCTGCTTAATCGTGCCACAGTAGTGCCCAAACAGCCCCAAACAAATCCGCAGTGACTTCTCGTTCCCATTTCGCTTCAACTCGTGGTACAAATCGATCTGAACCCGTACCAACCCACCACCATTTCCCTCGCAGTAACGAACGATCCGATTCAGATTCTCTTCGGCACTCATTCGAACTCCGGAATCGGTTTCCTCGCAGAACATCAGCAACGTTCCGAGCGCAGCACTCAGATTCTTCTGAAAGCTAGCGCTCGACGGTCCAGCTTTGATGGACAGCAGTGATTCGGTGATGTGACCAAAGTGAACAATCTTTTCCTTTTGACTGAAAATGCGAAACAATTTCCGTAGAACTTGGTCACCAGTAGCGAATATTTTAAAAAGGGTACTCACCTACATTCCGTCGATTTCAGAGTATCGATCGATTTTTGCAAGCTGCTGAAAACGGATAGCTTCTCCATCGTTGCTGCTGGTTCCTGCCAGTCGCCCTCTCAGGAGGGCACTGAACCTTACCGGTGGTTTTAATGTTTGCTTTCGTGGAGAAACGCACTATTTTTAGGTGTTTTCCTTGTGTTAGGAAACGTCCGCCCCCAGCAAGCGAAAGCAGTCGGAACAGGATGAGTAATCGCAAGATTTTCACTTTTTTGACAGCGCTGGCAAAGCTTCGATGGTGTGTGGGGGCCGATGCAATCGATTCATCGGTGCTCGTGTGTGCGTGATTTGTTTTTAACTTTTCCGAAGCTTTCGATGCGGTTTCGTTTCGTTTCGTTCATCAGCTGATAGGTTTTGTTTTGATTGTCGACGGTTGATTTTGGGTAGACTGGTCGTCATGAAAGCACACTGAAAAGTTCGAAGTCAATAGTAATTCTTCAAAAGGGCTAATGAGACTTTTGTAAACAAACTTATTTCGCTCATTATTCCGCTACCGAGTTGAATTTCATGAAAAATACACATGAATCAACATCTTTATCCTTGGTAGAATCAATTTCAAATGTTTTCTATGTTGAAATGATAACAAATAAGGAGAAATCAGCAAAACAAAAGTTTGTTTACAAATCTTATTAGCCCTATTCAAATGTTGATATGGAAGTATAAAGGCAGTAAGGGTTATGAGCAAATGACAACACAAATTAACTGTAATAAATTTGATTAAAAAAATTAAATTAAATTTGATTCAATAATTGAAAAACAGGCTCATAAAATGGAAAAATCAGACAAAGAAATATTCAGTTACTCCGAAATCTTAATCATGAGTGAACCGGAAGTGAAATATAATATCCAATGATGCCAAAAATATTGCACCTAAATCACGTTCTCTAATTAAAAAGTCTTAAAAATTTGGCATATAGGGTACACTACACGGAAACATAAAACAACATGCAGATTAAGTTTTTTTACTTACTTTTGAGTTGTGCGTCGCTTTCGTACTTATTAGTGTTGTCCAAAACAAAACGAGAGATTTGACACATTCGAGGTCTTTCGTTGTTGTTTGGGGTATACTCAAAATTAGATAAATTCAACTTAAATTTGAGTATAATAAACCTATCAATGAGTTGTAGTTTTTGCCGTGGTTAAATGCAAACTACCTTCAACACGGTTTACCTAATTTTACCTTACTCCACGATACCCCCAGATTGAGTCAAAAAACTCAATTTTAGGTAGTTTTTCGTTTGCGTGTGCAATTACTATTTCCTTATTTATTTATTTTTACCTGGAAAGTTTGTCGAATTTTGTCGAAGTACTTGTTAAAACCGAGAAACAGTTGCTCTTACCACAAGCTCTATTTTACTGTTGATCTATTAAATCGAACGATTTAAATTGTACATTTTGACTCGTACGATTAAAATTGTACGATTTGATTATGTAGTATGATTTAAATCGTGCGATTTAAGTTCTCGATGAACTTTTTTTTTCCTAAACGTTTATTTGACACGGCTCAATGCGTTAGCATAACTGAGCCGTGGATCTTTTAAGTGTTTGCAATAAGTAAAAATAAAAAGTGCTAAGAATGTCTGTCTGCCAGATTGTATTAACGCAGTTTGCTGCTGCGTGTTGAGATCCTTTTACTTGACGGTAAAGCATTAGTTGCCTTATCCCGCCTGCTTGGGTGTTATTCAGTCTGCTTTGTCGTTCACAACCATTTCGTCACTGTTTTCTTGCTGTTCACGGTCAGATGTTCTCATTTGTTTCTTGTTCTTATGGGTTACTGTTGTAAATCCGTCCGCCGTTGGGAATACGGGTGAAAAAATTTCTCTAAGTGTCTTCGTAATAGATTCCGCTTCTCCGTATTGCGACAGAATTTGTTTGATATAATCTTTCTTGGCACGCGGTGCCAAATCAACGAACTTGTCCATGTTCTTCTTTGCAATGAAATTTTCTGTCTGTGATAAACTTCTAAACGTAATCAAAACGCAATTGGTGGTGTAGCTAAATGTACGTAACTTCCGCGAGATTAAACTCCATTTTAACTTTAACTAGCTGTTTCGCCTCCTGAACTGTGAATCTAACAAGAATTTTTATTAAAGTCCATCAAAATTATGTTATCCCGTACACGGCCACTTTTGTTTCATTTGAGAGACTCATTTCACTGCGCAGCCGGGGGCAATCATATAATACTGTTTTTGCACTGAATATAGAACAAAGCGCTGGTTTGCTTCACTTGGGCCTATAGCGTAGCGATTTTTTGCTTCTGTTTTATGCGAGATCAGATGATAGACTGCCTCGACGAACTTATGATTTGGCCGTTAAAGCCAACTATCAAAATTCACTTTGAGAAGCGATAACGGACGACACATTACTAGCCCTACAGAGTGGCCAACCGTACGGATTTCCCTGTATATCTACGAATTCACTTGTGAAATCTACAGAATTTTCATAGCATATTTGGTGCTGAATATTTTTGCACTCTTGCTGTGAATTCGGGTATTGAGTTCTCCAAGAAGGAAATCGATTTGGTTGTCAATGAAGCGTGGTCCATCTCAACTTCTACTTCTAGTGGTGGATAGAAGTTTTGCATTTAAGTACCAGAAGACTGACTCGACTCTAAATGCACTTGAATTTATTTAATCATTTCTGGAATAAATCTGCGCGTCTCGTTATCCGACATGAAGTTATGAATCCATTGGTAATTAATTTTTTTATTTGTTTGTCGAGTTTCAATAGCAAACTTTATGGCAGTGTTCTTCAGTCACGTGCATAAGACTAATTTTTCTACTTATGTTTCACCAATATTCAGATTACACGTTTTTAATATATTTGAAAAAAAATGATTGAAGCAAATAAACCGATTTTTTGAAGCTGACTGATGAGGAAAACCCCTAATAGTGCGATTCAAATCAAACGATTTGAGACGTGTGATTTTAACCAAAAAATCAAAATGGCACGATACAAATCGTGCAATTGAAATCACACGATCTAATCGTGTGACTTTAATCATTTTATTTAAAGCATGTGTTTCAATTGCATTTGATGCCATTTTGACTTAGATTGAGTGATTGAAAACACATGTCTCAAATCGTACGATTTGAATCGTACTATTAATAGCGCGAATAAAATCGCGGCATTTTTTCTAATAAAATCATTTAACAGTATTATATCCCAAAAAATACGAAAATGCTTATTTCATTATTATAACCATACTTTTCATGACATAATTGTTTTTCGTAAGTACCGCACGCACCCTGTACTTCACATTTTATCCACACGGCTGAAACCATCCGCGTAGAAAGTGGTAGGTGAAAATGAAATCACTGAACCGTAAAAAGCTCAATTTATCATCATAATCACACGTACAGCGCTATTTCCACAGAGCACCTCGCCCGGTCGCTCGTTATGAGAGGCGCTAATTTGACACCAGCAAAAACTATCTAGAAAGTTTGTCGCAATGAAAATTTCTATTCCATTCTGACCAGAACTACGCGCGGAATCGCTTCAGTCAAACAGTAACCTCAAACGTAGTCACAACGCAAACATGTCACCAACATCGAGCTCACCCTTTACCGTCTCCAGTTCTATAGTGTTGCGCACAGCCGTCTTCCTTGTCATCGCCGTCGTCGTCGACCAGCGGCAGCAGCTGACCAGCGCATTCAAACTCATCCAACCGTGGTCCGATGAGCAACCGATCTGTAGCAGCCAGAATCAGAAGCTCCTGTCGCTGTTCAATTTGCTCTGCAATAGCACCCAAACCGTATCGATAACGACACGAGATGCCTGCTACGGATGTTTCTTTCGGGCTGGGGTCCTACCCTCCGGACAAACGCAACTGTTGGCGATCAGCCAATGTGCGACGTTGTATCTGACCAATAGCAGCTACGGGGTGTGCGCTTCCGGATTGGCGGTAAGTTTTGGGTTGGTTTTTATTTGTTTCTGATTGAGGGTCGTGTTCTTACTCAAATTTTGTTGGTAACGTTTCGAAGCTTATTTAGAAGTTTTGTCTGACTAAAATGAAGGAAATTATGGGTGTATTACTCTTAAAGTTGTCCGCAATTCTGTGACTTACCAGTCGTATAATGCAGAACTTGGTCTACAACAACGTGTTTCCAATGTGATGATTTAACAATCTAAATATTGTTTACCTATTATTGTTATTGTACAATACTTTTTTGATATTTTTCGATTCTGTTTGCTGTCATACTATTTTTGAATAACAGTTTTAAGTATACTACAAATTGTGAACAATTTGAATCAGTGCTATTATAAAACTATTTCAAAATAGTACTCAACCAATGGATTTGTATTTCAGTATTCTCTATAAGAAACATTTTTAGGTTCCATGTTTTGCTTCTGTCCAAAAAAGCAATGCAAAAATTTAAACTACAAGCTCAAATATCGTTCCTTAATTTTGGCGTAAAGTAACCCGCGTGGTGTAAAATAGTCCCCAATGACGGTACATGATTCAACTTTTGTTAATTTTTTAACAACACGAGAATTTTTATTAGATATGAAGACACTAGAAAATTATATGTACACTCAAAATAATCTGACTGTACAATCCATTTGTTACCCGCACTTAGCAATTATATGCGCAAAAAGAGTATATTCATCAAGCGCAAAATATAAATTTTAAGTGCAAACTGTAGAATTCAACAAGTTTACACATAAATTATATGTACGTGACACTATAGACTCATGTTTTATGTGCCGAAGTTATAAAATGTCAATGCAAAAATAGTATGTATTGATATTTTTCTCATCAGATCTATGTGCGAGTAAATAGTATGCATATGCAGCCGCTAATTGCAAAAATCTATGTGTAAAATTAATAGATGTTACTGTTATATTTTTATCAGTGTAGTCTGGCAGGGACCAGCATTCGAAATTATTTGGTATGCATTTTAAAAAATCAACGATTTTAAATGCATTTTTTCATTAAATTGAAATTTACAATGTATTTTAAGTTGCGTGTAAGACGTCGAAACCCATCAAGAAACTATTTCTAGATTCAGCTAAACTTCGAACAAAGCGGATCAGCGTAAGCCGTTTGTTGAACAGACTCATAAACAAACGGACTGCATTGGTGTAGAAATGAAAACGAAATGCATTTTTTTTTTCAAATTTGAAGCAAATGTATTACGCATTTCTAGAGTTATCAGCCTCAAAACACATTTCACTATAGTCAACGAAAAGGAAAAATCTTCTCTTTTGTTTGCTATCAACAGCTATGAATAACGGTTTGTTCGGAATTTCCTCTCAAAGGTGATGTTCGATTTTTGCAAATATTCGATTATCCGACAATCAAAGATGCTTGATTAAAAGATTCGAATTATCGAACAAGATATATGGTAAATATCACTAATCCAATAGCTAGTAAACATATGTTCGCCAACCAAAAAAGCATTTCATTTCGCTTGTCCATTTTGTTCAACATTTCTAATATTTCTAGCTGACACTCGCTTCAAAAATGTTGTAATCAGTTGATAGAGATCAGTTAATCGATTTTCTCGAAAGCTTATAGTTGCGTAGTGGTTTTCTGATTATTTTAGAGATTAATGAATTATTTGCGTTATCAGAGTAAAAAAAATACATTTGGCTTTTGCAACCTATTGAAAGGTTTGCCGATTCAAAATGTTACATCTGGCACCCCTGCACGCAACCGACCAAATGAATGCAGCACGAAAGCTTTCCGGGGATGTTCATTTTCATTCGGTTCATCAGCTACCAGACGATAGCCAGTTCATCGTCGGTGGGCTTTCGGTGCGCGTCGTTTCGTTGCGGTCCGCTTTTCCAGAGTAGAGTTTTTCTATCGCGTAGTGATGGATTTTCCGACGGTTTCCTTAAAATTCACGTCCCGGCATAGCGGCCTTGTGTTTAATGTGTTTAAAATTCAATCTGCCGTGAGACGATCACACTCTTGCGGCAGAAGGAAAAATCGTGTCCAATCATGTTCGATCGAAGCAAGCCGTTCATCATTCGGCTTCTGATTTAAAGCTTGCGCTTGGCAAGGGAAGTGTCATCGTGTTGTGCTGATAAAAAGGCCGCGCATTGTAGGTATAAAAAGTGAATAGAAGCAATTTGAGAAGAAAAATGTGGTTTGCTCCAAAATTAAACCCGATGATTTCGGTTTAGAATTGTGATGGCGTGAGTGCTTTGCCCTTCGGTACAACATGGCCGATTCGTATCAGTGTGTGTTTTATTCAAGTGAGCTTTTTTCGCACAGTGAGTGCGATGAGCTCATCAATGGTGAAAATAGGATGCGTTTATTGAGGAAGATGTTGAACTGCATGTGAAACGCAATTCGTTTTGTAAAAGGTTCGTTTGATAGATTTAGAAAGTGGCCCCAAAGTGATAATAAATGTTACTTTGTACGGTAGAAGTGAGGTAAAATTTGTGATCTAAGCAGATATCAATTTTTGGAGCATTGAAATTTTCTTGCGTATTTTAAAGTGCATGGGATTCCTGGAATTGAAGGGAGTGCACATTCTTCGATGTACTATAAGGTGAGTTTAGAATTCATAACTTAGATACAACGACTGTTTTGAATCCGCCTGCTAGAACCCTAATAAACATCTTATGATCCAAGAGCCTAATGACCTGTTCAGAGAATCATCCAAAGTATAAGTTGAATCGTTGGACTATATGGATTAAAATTCGTGTATAATTTTTTTTATTAGGGAAAGCGGATCAAGTTTTATTTCGGAACGAATATTAAAAATTTAGAAATATTTTTCTTGCGTTGAATTGATTATTTTCTGTTTTTGTCGAACCTCGCAAACTTTTTTGTCGGTCAGCGAGTTCATTTAAGTCTAAGAACAAATTATTGATCCCTAAGGGATTAGAGTTTCGTGGAACATGTTTGATGACTACCAATGCAGACTTTGAAACTGTGGTTGCTAAATTCCATTATTTGAAGAAAGTGTCCAAGATTTCCGGTGATCCCCCCTCTCAGTAGTTGGAGAAGCACATTTTCCAGCCAAGTTTTATTGTATGTCTTGGCAATATCTAACATCGCAATGTCTGCATGTTGGTTCTCTGTGAAAGCCTGACTGACTACGTTATCGAGAGATCCGAGGTGAATGCTAGTTCCGAGACCTTGTCGGAATGTGAATTGCTGATTGTCCAGCAGACTGCTCTCCAGGAAGGACGTCAGACTTCGCTCTATGGTCAATAATATCAGGCTGATAGGATAGACATCTATCTCTTGGCGTCCGTGTATCTTCGCATTTTGTGGAATTGGTACAATCAGGGTGCTTTTCCAACTCTCCGGCAATAGGCCGCGGTCCCACACTTGGTTGAAGGAGGAGCGGGTAGCCGATACAATCTGGGCCGGTTATTTCTGCGTTGGTTAATGCGAATGGGCAGTTTTGCTCGAAACCAGAGAGGAGTTTACTGCAGTCCTGCCCTGAGTGCGAAGGGGAAAGTAGTTAGGTGAGATTCCAGATTTCCTTTGCGGTTGGAGTAGAATGGTTGTAGGGCGGTGTCAGCGGATGATAAGCAGAGGTAACCCCTAATTCGTTAACGATCTCCAGTCGATCCATGGTTGCGATCTCTGTGATTTCAAGACATAAACAGATGCGTCTTCTTTTGCCGTTTAGAGCTCCAGAGTTTGGTGGTCGGTACGTCGGCCGAGATTCCTTGTATGAACTTAGCCTAGCTTAAGTTAAGAAGGACTTACTCGATCATTTTTCTGCGCTGTTTTCGTGAGCGACGAAAGATGGCCATTCCTACTTCCTGGCAGGGATGATCAAGGAAGTCCTGTGAAGTGAACGTAGTGCTTAACGACTTTTGAGTACAGACTGGTCTTCGAGAACCCATCAGTAAACCGCGTTATTTAGGGACCACTAAAGAAGGATCTACATCGACTGCCTCAGTTTGGAGGAAATGCGAAGCAAGTTGCTGCTTCTCAGCTTAGAGATGTTCATAGAACAGGCGTGCGAAGCTGCAGAGGAAATGTAGCCGAGATTGACGGATCAATGACCAGAGCTTATGGTTGGAATAAGTGCAACCTAGTGGTCGTTTCGTTGTGTAGGATGGATCTAGCGTTTGAAACTATTCAAGAAAATTGCGATAATGCTGGAAGTCAAATAGCTCACGGGTATCTGTATCGGGAGAAATTCAGCAGCGGGCGTAGGGTAGATTCACCGCCAGAGACCATCCGATTAGATGTTCGGTGACACCCAGTTGGTGCTAGTTACTGATGAGATGAATTTGAAACAAAAAAAATCAAACTTAATTTAAGTTAGGTTTTGTGCCCTTAGTGCGCTGATATGTTTAATCAAATCTTCCCACTTTTGGGAATAAATATTGCATAGATGTTCTGCCGATCGTATGCTGCACAGAATAGCAAAGATTTCTGCTTGGAGTACGGTACGGTATCTACCAAGCGAATAAGATTGGTCTAATCTCATTTCATGACAGTAGACATCAGCGCCGACTCGGTTCTCGGATAAAGAACTATCAGTGTACGAAACTACATATTCTTCAAGTTGTCGCTCCATACAGCCAAACAGCCATTTATCGCGAGGAGAAATTTTTAAATTAAAAGTTTTAAAAGGAAACTTGTAAGGTCACTGGGATCAAGTATATATTAATATCAAGCAGCCATTGGCGGCCACAGTCTTGTGTGGCTAGTTGCACGATCTATTCGGTTGCTGTTTCAGAGGCCTGTAACCTAAAGACGGTACGTACAAGAATGCTTCTTGTTTCAAAAACGCAGTGGTTTTATACTGAAGAGTGCCCCTAGAGCAGCAGTAGGTATTGTCATAAACGCACCAGTCATTGCCATCAAGTCCATCCTTTGAAGATAGTTTAACTTTGATTGGATTGTCATGACTTCTTCCTTCTGCCACCAAGGCAGAAGACACGCGTATGCCAGTTATGTTGATCCAAGCCGATTTAGTTCTCTCAAGCTATCGGCGACACGGTTCCATAGAAGTGATGACAGCAGACCAGCTTGAGGGCATCCGCAGACACCCAGTTTTCTTATCTGTACTTGTCTGAACAATGAGCACATATATCGGTTGCTAAGCATTACGTGTATCTAGTTTGTATCTAGTTAATTCCAAGCTGTTCCACATAATTTTTTGAATCGAGCAAATTCGGTATTCCAGATGTTCCTCTAGAAGCACGCATATCTCGAAACGGATAAGCCTCTTAGGTATGCTGCTACTAGCAGTGAGTATGTTTTATCTACGACCTCATCCAAATTGCTTCAAGATTCACGATATCTAGCGAGACGTTTAAATGATCAAAGACGATGTACTTATGATAAGATAATGACAGTTTGATCTCGTTTGGTACGAGCCACTTTACGAACGCATGCGTAATACCGCCAGAGCAGAGAGTTACATCTAACACCTCTTCTCTGGCAGCGCGTGCAAATCAATTTGGTTTCTCTCAAATTGATGTCTGAGCCGCCCTAAATATTGTGATGGGCATTTGAATCACTGACGTTCATGAGATGAAACTTATTTCTGCTACAGTATGATACAACCCTTTTTGAAATCATCAGAAGGGTTGATTGTGCGGCAAATATGCCGAATAATTGACATTATTTCTTGTTTAAGTTATCAACATATTGACCATGACAGAAGAAATATCGCGAGTTGTGACGTCCGATATGCGTCAATAGCACCATTCGCAAATATGCATGCACGAAGCATTTCACGTGGAAATGTCGTGCCCTTTTTATTGAAAGCCTTGAAGACGGGGTTAAGTGCCCTACCAATTTAGACTGTCATCGACTACCTTCTCCATGTCATTGCACTATTGTAAATATTTTAGAAGAATTGTATTGAGCATCGAAAGGGAAAGTTTTGGAACTTTATATGCACAAAAAACGTTGGGGCATTTAAGATTAACTGGTCTGTTAATGTGTAGGTGAACTTTTCCATTACGACTAAAACGGTTTTCGAGCGAACTTAAACCGATACCGGGGTTGATATCGTTGACCCGAAAAACTCGCTGTTCTTGCAACTACATCACATTCCTCTTTCCAGGCCATCGCAACCGGACTTCGGCCGACGACGGCCCCCATCGTGGGAACCAACTGCTACACCGGTTACTGCGAGTTCGTGCAGTGCGTTCGCCGAATCAACGCCAACAACCTGATCGATCAGTGTATCCTGCAGACGCTTAACAACCGGGATCTTAACCAGCAGGTGCAACGAATAGCTTTCTACACGAACGCCACGTCCTGTATTCTGGCGAGGGCACGCTGCAATACGTACAACCCAATCACCGGCGAGCTGCAGACTCCCGGTGGATTCAGCAATCCACTGGGCGTACGGAGTTCGGATTTTCTGTCCAACTCGCTGCAGATTTCGCCGCGGGGAGATATCCGGATAATTTCCTTCGCCACCAGGGTTGTCGTGGCTGATCTCTTCTGTTCCAGCCGATCCGTGCTCGATCAGTCCACGTATGGAGATGCGGTGTGCTAGTTATTAGGGGGGCCGTAGCCAAGGGAGGGTCATCGGAAATCTAACCGGGTTTCTGTGTGCTTTTTTATTCAAAAAATATTTTATTCACGTTCCTCCTTACAAGTTGTCGTTTAATTTTCTCCTTCTATCTTGAACTGCTCGCGTCTCTTTTTGATCTTCCGGTTGCCCAAAAAGTTTAGTCTACAAAATATTACAACGACCGTTCTTACATGTCACGGCCCTATTTCATCTAGATAAGTTTGAATGAGCGGCTGGTCACCGCGGGTGAAAGAAACGAAAAAAAACGAGGAAGCATCAAACAAATCCAAGAGGATAGGAGAAGGAATAGTGGAAATATAGCTGCGTTTTGCCTTCTTAAACCCTTCACAAATAAAAACTAGATTACATATGCGTTTAAGTTTTTACCCCGGATGGATGGTACTCCACTCATCGCAACCTCACTCGAGGGACAACAACAACGGCCCAATGAAGGCTGACAGAGAGGATACGAAACATCGAAGCGATGACAACCTCCTCATTATATTACGTTACGTTTTCGATTAAGTCTATGGTTTCCTTTCTTTTTTTAGCAATTAGCTTTACAACATACATCTTCCCTAGTTAAAATTATACAAAAAATGGGTTTCTCTCGTCTATTTTTTTATGTTAGCGTACACAAAAAAAACTTAGAGAAATTATTCGTACTTGTATATAAAAAAAAGAAAAATTTATAATCACAGTTCAATAATTGTTTTGTTTGCTTGTTTTGCACGGGAAACTATTGATTGCTCGTTTGGCGGCGTGGTGATCGGAGCAGGGGAACCCTTTTCCAGTATTAATATCTTGCTTTTTGTTCCTGCTTTAAAAGGGGAAACATATCCCTAGAATACCACTATTTCTGTGTGTTGATTAAGCGTGCGTCTGTGTTTGTGTGCGTAAATATTTTTGGACTAATTTGTTATTAGAAAACAAAAACATAACTAAAAATTGAGCAAATTAAGTTCAGTTGAATAAACAAAGGCGGGGAATGAGTGCTACAAGGTGTCACCATTCCGTAGGGGTGCCCAGCTAAATAAAAGCCCTGTTTAATGCTAATAGAAGGATGGAATAGGGGTGTTCGGAAAGTTTTTTTTATTATTAACGTGATGGTCAAGTGAGTGAGCGTTAAGTTTTGTGTATGACTCTATGGAAAGTGGTAGTAGCGTCATGCTTTCAAGGGGTCGAACTGTGACTTCGGGGGTCTCCAGCCTTCTGTTGAGCTGTAATGTAAAACCCCCAAAGTCCGACCCTGGACGGCTCCATCAATATCTTTACTCCACTTCAAACATACAAGAAAACACTCTCAGCTATGAAAAACGTACACAAAGTCGATGATGGTATGCGCTCTCATATAAATTAATGATCTCCTACGTAAATACAAACAATCCTACAGCACGAGTCTTAGCCTCGTTTTAACTTAAGTACGACCAGTGTCACCAGCAGAAACACGAAGATCCAGGCTATCGTGGAAGCAAAGCCCAGATACACGTCCTCGTCCGTTATACTCCAACCGCGGGTCAGTATGGACCGTAGTGACGATGTGGCCAGCGTCAGCGGTAGACACAGCGATACGTATCGCAGCACCAGTGGCATGCCTTCGATAGGCCAAATCACACCGGACAGAAGCAGCGTCGGATAGAACGATCCGAGTGCGAGCTGGATTGCATTTCGCTCCAGCTCACAAATGGCGGATATGACAAATCCGAAGCACATACCGCACAGTCCCTGTAGGATCGTCAGCAGAACGATCCAGATGATCTCGCCATTGTTGGTAACCCCGAAAACGACGATCATGAAGATCAGAACCAGTGCCGTCTGTCCGCACATCACCACAAACTGCGTGATCACGTGGGAGAACAGAATCTCACCGGGCGTCACGCCGGCCACCCAAGATCTATCCAGCATTCCTTCCGTTCGCTCGATAATCAGCACCGAAGAGGTCAACGCGACGGCCAAAAAGAAAACGATTCTGAAACGGGTTTTTTTAAAAGAATGGAGTTAAACCAGCAGATCAGCTTGAAAATCCTTTAGAAGAACTCACGTCAATATCACACCCGGTGCGACAAAGTCCGTAAACGAAGGATCGTTCGTTCCGTAAATCGGTTGCTTGAACTGAATCGGCACGTCCCCGAGCTTAGGATTGTTGTCGCAAACCCGTAGCAGCTCTTGAGCGAACTCCCGGTACGCTACCTGCAGGTCCCGATTCAGCATTATTCCAATTTGTTGATTGGACATGTCTAGCCATACGCGAATTTCCGATTGGTCCAGGGTTTCATCGTCCGCATCGCGACCTACAATCAGACACCGTTGGTTAATTCAAGTTGCTAAATACAGCATTAACTTCGCCTTACCTAGCGCAATTCGTGCCACTAACGCATCGGTAAAATTGTCGGTAAAGTAGAGTGCCCCCCAGGCGTCACCTTGTCGTACCGCGTCGATCGCCGAGTCCAGATCCGGATAGTAGTTCTTCACTATCGTTGTGTTCAGATGGTTCAAGTATCGACAGCTCAAGTTGGTAAAGCTACAGCCCGCGTCAAACATACACTCGCCGTTGCTGGTCATGTTCATTTCGCCGTTGACGACCGCTATGTTCAGATTGGTGGGATCCCTACCGATGGCCAGACAGAACAGAATCACCTGCATGACCGGCAGTGCAAAGATGAACAGCATCACACCGACGTTTCGCCACATCCGCAGAAAGTTCTTGACTAACAGGGCTCGCAGTTTTCCTCGCGTCGTTAGCTGGTGGTGGAGGTATAGGTTAGGTTTGACACGTCGTTTTTCAAAAAACAAAAATACTTACATTCATACAATCCGAACATTCCGTACAATCGTCACACTCGACCGTTTGACTGATCGCTCCCGGAGGAGACCCGTTTATGCCGTTGATCTGTTTGGGAGAGGTAAATAGCTTAGGGTTAGAATGGGAACAACCATATAAAGGTCAAACAGAATGCTCCGTTACCGACGCTGTCAACCCGGATTTTGACCTTCCGTCAGCGACGGAGCATTCTGCTTGACCCATTCACAAGCGATCAACAACTTACAGCGTACGTCGACCCGTTGCTATCGCTAATGAGTACTTCTTTACTTTGATGGAAATTTAGTCCTACTACACCGCTTTCCTGACTCGCGTAGACTGGGTTGTCCTTTGCCTTGCCGAACGCTAGCGCGGACAGTGAAATGTTATTGCTGCGAAAAATCAAAATGAGTCAATAGCCCTTCGTAACGAATTCAGCCAAAACAAACCTAATGTTTAGTTCAGCGGGTGCATTGTTCGTTTGTCCTTGTTTGCGGGACAGCTTCAGAAAGACATCTTCCAGACTACTGCAGCGGTACATGGACAACAGGCAGGCAGGTGACTCCTCCGCTAGCAGTCTCCCCGATCGCATCAGGCCGATCTGTTGACAAAACAAACCCAGTTATCAATCCCTCTACGAAGTTGTCGAACTGCATCTACTCTACTAACCGTGTGTGCTTGCCGGGCCTCCTCGATGTAGTGTGTCGTGATGATGACCGTCTTCTGACCGGCCTTGGTAATGTGCACTAGATGATTCCATATACTTTGTCTAAGTAATGGATCGACGCCGACGGTCGGTTCGTCCAGGATCAGCAGCTCCGGATCGTGCATGAGGGCTACGGCGAACGACACTCGTCGTTGCTGGCCACCACTGTGAAAAAAGTAGAAAGAACTTACTAACGGGACTTCTGCAAAGGCTAAGCTAAGAGATACAAACCTCAGATTCTTCACCAGTCGCGATTCGGACGGTAAATCCAGAAAATTGAGCAAAAATCGTAACCGCTCGGCAATTTCCGACGTTTGCATGCCGAAGATCCATCCAAAGTACATCATCGTCTCCCGGATCGAGAATTCCCCGTATAAAGCTATCTCCTGTGGCATGTAGCCGACGCGCTTGCCCGGCACTCCAGACCCTGGTGATGGGGTTGGAAAATAAAAGGGAATTTGTTAGTGATTTGGTTCTGGGAACGACCGACCCTGTAGACCTTTCTCCTATGTTTCGTCTCGTTTCAGTACAATAGGTACGAATCTAGAACAAATTAAATGTATGTTTTGATACTGGTACGATTAGTACAAAATATTTTAGAAAATTTACACATAATTGTGAACAAATCTACAAGTTTTAGTTCTAATTTTACAAACACTGCAAATTTTACTAATTTGATAGAAATTTTTCAAATTTAGTCCTATTTTTTATATTTTTGAAAAATATTAGTACAAAGCTATGAACGAATTTATATACCAATTTTAGCAAAAGTTTTACAACCAATTTTTAAATTTTAGAAAATAAAATAAAAATTAGTCCAATGTTTAGAACAAATTTTGACACCAATTTGTAAAAATATTCAACACAAATATTAGCGAGATTCACAAATTTTAGTTTACATTTTAGTACAAATTTCTGTACAAATATTTAAAAATTATTGCTATTTTTAACACAAATTTCGGCACAAAATACGAATTTTTGGCACAAATACTCAGCATTTTGGTACTAATGTAACAATGTAAGTACCAATGTTCGAGCATTTCGCAAATTTTTGGTATCAATTTTACAAATTCAGTGCCATGTTTACCAATTTTGATTCCAAGCTTACGACAAATTTTGTGCAAGTTTAAATAATTTTAATATAAAATTTTAGTACTAATCTTACAAACTCTAGTACAATTTTAGCACATTTCTACGCTTAAGTTTTACAACTATCTATTTTAGCATCAATCGTACGCTCTTTTGTGCTTATTTAAAAATATGTTATTACTAATGGTTTCTATGTTGCCAATTTTATAAATTTTTATGTATGTTCTCGAAAATTTACAAAATTTTGGTTTCAATGAAATGATGAGAACCCGCTTATAATATTTAGAAGAAAAAGATACAAAATTCAAGTAAAAAACTTCATTAAATTTGGTACAAATTTCACGAATTTATTTAGTGGAAATTTTTCAAACTTTGCATCAAAATCACAAATTTTTGTCACAAAGTTCAGGAATTTTTTTTTGATAAAATTTAAGAAAAATTTTTCAAAAATAATCAATTTAAATTTCATCGCAAGGGTCACAAATTTGAGTGAGAATTCTAGTTCAAATTGTAGCACAAATTTTCATAACTTTGTACTAATTCGGATGCAACTCCTAACTAAATTTAGTACTTTCCTCGCACAGAAATATGCAAAATATTAGTATAAAACATTCGAATTTTTAGCACAAATTATCTGCGTTTTGGTACTAATTTTACCAACTTTAGACAATTGTTTGAACAATTGACAAGTTTTAGTACAAAAGTAGGTAACTTTGTTATTGTCAATGCATGTTTTCCATAAAATTGCACACACTTTTTTGCAAGTTTAAATACTTTGAGGTGGAATTTTAGTACATTAGTGCGCATTTTAATAAATTTTGTACATTTTAATTATATAGTCAGAATCAATTCTAAAAATTATAATGCACGAAAATGTACAAATTTTCACAAATTTTACTACCAATTGTTAGTGAAAATTTACCATAATTTTGTCTAAATTCTCGAATAATACTTAGTGCTTAGTTTCATTCAGTCACATTTGTGCTAATAATATTCCTAGTTGACCTAAAAATATGTTTAGAAGCATTAGCGCAAATGAAAAAATTGAACAAATAAAAAAGTACATTTTTATGCACCAATAACACAAATTTCAGCACAAAAACAAAAATTTTCGCGCGCCTTGTCCACTAGTAATTAGATCAAATTTTGGTACCAATTTTAGAAGAAATTTTAATATAAATTTGAACAACCAGTTTTTTGGAGCTTTATCATAAATTTGTGAAACTTTAGCTAACATTTGTACTAATTATATTTCAAATTTGCACCAAAACACATTCGAAAATTTTAGTACAAATGATAAAAATAGCATGATTTTTTCAAAAATAAAATTTAAAATTAATTTAATCTAGTTTCACAAAAATTGATACCCATCTGCTCAAATTTGTACTAAATATATTTTTAATTTCTTCTAAACACATTTTTCCGCTCAAATTATACAAATTCAAGTGCGAATTTTCCGTTTGCTTGGCACAAATTGACCACGTTTTGGTACCAAATTTACAAATTTTGAACATTTGACAAAATGTATCATAATTTGGTAACAACTTCAAATACATCAGTACAATTTTGATCACAAAATGACCCACAAACTTTTGTGCAAGTTAAATAATTTGAGATCGGATTTTAGTACAATATTAGGTCAACAAATATTGGAACATTTTTTATTAAATTTAGTGCGCAAATTTTATACGGAATTTACAAATATTTTACAAATTGTATAAAATTTAGTACAAATTTGACAAATGGTAGTATCAATGTTTTCAGTGTTGGTAACAATTGTACAAAATGTTATCCATACTCCAATTTTACAAACTACAGTGTAGTTTTTACAAACTCTAGGTTAAATTTTACAACGTTTTGTACAAAGTTTACGGCAATACTTAACAAGCACACTTTTGAGAACACCTTTTAGTACATATTTTGGAATGAATTTTGTACACATTTCACGATAATACTACGATAACTACAAAATTTAATAGTTCAAAATAAATAATTGTTTGTAATTAGTACAAATAACTTTCATTGCACATTTTAGAACAAATTTTAATTAAGGTTCTAAAATATACTGAATACAAATTTTATATCATGTTTCATGTAGTTGGTAAATCGATTGCCTTGTACGCAGCGCACCTGGGTTCGAGCCCCGACCCCGCACATAGGGTTAGAAATTTTCATAAGAGATTTTTCTAACCCGAAGAGGCGAATGACCTTAAGGTTAAAACCTCTATAATCGAAATAAAAAAAAACACCTTTTAGTACAGATTTTGGAATGAATTTTGTACACATTTCACGATAATACTGCGATAACTACAAAATTTAATATTTCAAAATAAATAATTGTTTGTAATTAGTACAAATAACTTTCATTGCACATTTTAGAACAAATTGTAATTAAGGTTCTAAAATATACTGAATGCAAATTTTATATCATGTTTCACAAATTTGAGCGCAAATTTTTAAGAAAATTGGCGCGAATTTCGTAAAAATTTATAAACACACTTTTTAGAACACCTTTTAGTACAGATTTTGGAATGAATTTTGTACACATTTCACGATAATACTACGATAACTACAACATTTAATATTTCAAAATAAATAATTGTTTGTAATTAGTACAAATAACTTTCATTGCACATTTTAGAACAAATTTTAATCAAGGTTCTAAAATATACTGAATACAAATTTTATATCATGTTTCACAAATTTGAGCGCAAATTTTTAAAAAAATTGGCGCGAATTTCGTAAAAATTTATAAACCAATTGCAACACAAATTTTGGTACAAATGTTAACCGAATTCAGTAAGATTTTCATTACAAATATAATAAGTTTTAGTAAAAAACTTGACAATTTTACAAACTTCAAATCAATTTTGACCACAAAATTGTCCACAAGCTTTAGTGCAAGTTGTAAAAACTTTGTGAATTTTGTGAAAATTGCGCTTATAAAATAAAAGTCATTCAATAAAAAATTGGCGAATGTTTGTTTAATTAGTACTTAGATCTAACCTCAATTTTTAGTACTAATTTAACAAACATTCGTACAATTTTTATCAAATTTGTCATTTTATGTGCGCAATTTTCACAAAATTCACAAATATTAAGTTTTACATTTAATGCATTTTAGTACACATTTGACAAATAGTAGTACTAAAAATATATTAAGTACATATTTTTAAAATTATTTTTTAATACAAATACAAATTTAATTCCGAATTTCACAAATTAAAAAAATTGAGCATAAATTTTCACGAAAATTTGAAAAAATGCGCTGCGCAAATTTTAGTACAAATGTTAGCCTAATTTAGTCGAATTTCCATCTACAAATTTTACAAACTTTAGTGCAAAATCTACCAATTTTTCGCACAATGAATAGTGGTCATAGGATGGATAAAACGTATTTGTTCTGCAAAAAATGGTTGAGCTTAGTTGAATAGTCTGAAATCTTCACACAAAAAAATCATGGACGTAGATCCGGTAGCTATATCTGATCGATTTGATTCAAAATTAGACTCAACACTCTAAGTGGAAATAGGTCATTTTTTCTGTTCACTCTATTGCGCAAACTGTAGATTCTAATTTATAAATCGCGATTCAAAAATATGGGCGTCCCTTGTCACATCCGATGCCTTTTCCTTCTGACTTTTACCTTCTACTCGATAGTAATCAGCACCTTGTAACAAATTGACGATAAGCGAACGCTTGGTGAGAATTAAACTCACCTGAGAGATTATCGACTAATTTTTTTGAACTAAAAAAACCAAAGGACGGAAAAGCTCTACTGCCTGGCCTCCAACAGGGTTGACAAAAACTATTCATGTCAAATGAAAAAAAAATCGATTCGTCAGAATACAAACCTTTCGTTCCCGGTTTTCCGCCCAACACCCAGATCTCGCCCGAATTGAGCCGCTTTCGTCCGACTATACATGACAGGAGTGTCGTTTTGCCGCATCCGGATGCTCCCAGAAGACCATAGCTGCGAAGAAGAAAGAACATGTATTTGTCAAAACAAAGGAGATGTCATTTTGATTTAGTCGGTTCACCGTAGTAACACAATCGACCATTAGTTAGTTAGGAATGGTTAGGATTCTCGTCACGTCCTGGGTGTCTATTTGTCTGTCTATCGGTCTACCCGCCCAACGACGATATATCGGCTCAGTTCGTAAGCGCTTTCATTCTATACACGAAGGTGAAGTGAACGATTTGCTTGTACGAACGCGCGCGCGCAGTTAGGTTTTGTAAACAGAATCGTTCAATATGGCAGCTAATTATTCATTAAATCCTTTAGCAGCCGATGTGGTTGGCAGCCGATGAATTGTGGAAGCCATACCATCGACTAGTCAAGTGACGCCTAATCAATCTTGCAATGGATGTTTGACGAGTTCTTCGAACAGATTGTTGGCAGCCTTCAACCACACAAGCTTGAAGCTTGATGGTGGTGAGCTTACGCGCGCTAACTATTATTCAGGGTGGTGAATTACACTGCCGGGAGCAAATGTCATACCCCCGACGATCCTCGCAGTAGGCGGCGGAAGATGTGCTATTCGTTAAACCGCCGCGTGATGCGGTTAATATTTACTGTGGTCCAAAGGCACTCGACGACAAAGTGCGCTGACTGTGTTCCGGAGCTGTTTTGTTACATCACGCTTCCTGATTCGTGACAGAGACGCTGTTATTGCCGAGGTCACGCATAATCGCAGAACAGGTGGACAACTCGGAGGTGGGAGGGCTGCGTGTAGGTAATCTGTTTTATTGCTAATTGAACCGCTCCTAGCGGATGAGATGGGAGCAAGTGTCCAGCTCAACAACCATATTGTTGTTGGTGTCATCGTTTGACGAATAAAATTTCCGTGAGGTTTGGTTTAGCCTTGTGGAAAGTCTTAACCCTGGACGTACTATGCATCCGATTAAGCAAGTTTTGACAGTGTTTTCGTAATGGGTTTGAAATCCAAGATGGATCCCAGTTTAAATGCATCAACTGATTTCGAAACCAACTGCGTCGAAATCGGTTTTTGTGTTTGTTCTGGGACTGAGTCAGGTGTCAATCCCAACCATTGTCAATTCGTACATTTTGACAGCAGTTGAGGTTAGAACCTAACTCAGTTTCGCTTTAAGCAAAAATGGCATATAATTCACCAAAACTACACTGAAAGAAACATGTTTGTACACATTGTTTAAAGAAGCCGGGTGTAATTGTACAACCGCCAAATTACACCCTCATTTGCTAGGTAATTTGTCATCCACTTGCATTTACCAGTAACACTTTATAGCGAATTTCTTCGTTCCAGTCAAGATTCCACCAAACATCGCACTCGCACGCACACATGCATTGAAAGCCAGCCGGCAGAGATCAGCGTAGCGTGGAAAATTACCTCTCATAATCGGTCGCTTCCTCATCGCATTTATTTCTAGTTCGGCGGCGAGTGGCGGTAGTAGCTTCTTGTTTTATTGCTCAACCGCCGGCATCCCGTATAGCCCTAACTACATAGTGACAGAAGAGATTATACAATTACACCGCACGGCTGCTCAACCACAATTTTTCGGTCGAACCATCTGCCACATGGGTATGCATAATAGAGCATTCCGAACGTTGCTGCTGTCGTTGGACATTCATGTTTCAGTAGTTGGTGACACTTTCAGTGATGGTGACTCGCCGTCGATAGCCGCAAATTGATGTCACAGCAGTTGAAACACCCAATTCCTTTCTCCGTTAATCTACTCTCTGGCTCAGCCTATTCTCAGACCACTATGTGTACCTATGACAATCAGTCTAAGTAATTTAACATTTTCGGGATCAGGTCTTTTGCTGATAGGTTTTATAATTTTTTCATGATTTTTATCATCTGATGGAAATATTTGCACAGGACAACAAAAAAGTTACTGTTTTTGCATTTAGAGTGTAAGAAACCCTAACAAAATGTATGTTACTATAAATGTATTAGCGAATTGAATATCCTTTGTGTTGGTTCGCATAAAATGGACACGTGTGCTCCATAAATTCCATTCATTCTTTTTTTGCTTGGGAATAAGTATAAATGCAGCTTTTCTCGTAGCCTGTTTTACAACCCCTTCCTAACTTGACAGCAAAAGTAGCTTGAGCCATGTATGAGAAGATGTCGCCACGTTAGAATGCCATCGCAATATTTCAGATTTTTTTGTGGAAAAATGGAAAGACATACGAACTTTTGCTTCTGATCTTTCATTCTTTATTTATCGATAGTTAGAAAATGATTTATATTTTTCGAAAATTCAAAATGCCAGCATCAAAATGGCGTTTTTCTGGAAACCATATTTTTTGCTGCTAACGTCAAGAGTGGGTCTTGTTCCATTGATCTTATTTCCTTTATTTAAAAAAAATGTTTGGAAGTATTACTTTTTTTAAAAAAGAGACAATTTTCATGTTTTTCTTTGACGCCTATAAAATTGTTCTTGTTTTCCGTTAAAATTTATTGAAATTAGGTATAAGCTATATGAAATTTTATCTATTGTAATAAGTTATATTAATTTCTCATTTCAGTTAACTACGAGAGGCCCTGAACTTGGCCAAGTACGACGATATTTCACGCGCAGAGGCTGACGAGGTCCGCCATTTTGAATTTTCAAAAAAAAACGATCATTTTCTAATTATCGATAAATAACGAATGAAAGATCAAGAGCAGAAATTCGCATGTTTTTTTAGCTTTTCCCCTTAACCATTATTTTAGCTTTAAGTTCTCAGAAATGCTTGTTTCTTGAATTTATGACTAAGACACTACTGAAAGCGTACAAAATAATTCGTAGACGCAATGATGGGGAAGTTTCATCGTAACGATGAGAGTTCTCGGCGTGAACAGGAAAACTGCGTGTGTAGAATACAATAGAGTAGAAAGGGAGATCAACATTTTGGATCGTTAAATTCAGCAAATTTGGGAGCAAGTATTTAACAGCCTATCTTGATAACAGTAGACTTGTTGCCATACAATCAGTACACTCAAAATTATTGCTTAATGTACTTCTCGCTCGAATCGTAGCTATCTGAATTATCGCTCAGAGCTATGGACTGCTTCGAAGAAGCGCAAGCAATAATTTTAGCGAAGCCGGTTACGATCAATGCTAGAAAGATGGTCCTACCAAATTCAAGGAAATCTGTGAATTTTAGACGAGTTTTTGAAACTTGTAGAATGATTCTCGAGAATTCTTGTGAGAGACAATACATTCTCAAAAATCAAGTGCACGAAATTTGAGCACAGAATTCCATACATTCTAGCAGATGCAGAGTTTTGAATGGAACGAATGATATCCGCATCGCGCATGCGAAGCACGAGCGTAAACTCGCCGTCATTGGCACTAGCTTCTTCGCGGATGGGGCTGGCTGTTCATTTGGAGGGGCTGCACGCTATCTGCAGTATTTTATTATGGCCTGAACAAGAGTCTCAAAATGCACCACCGATTGCGATTCAGAATTCGAATTGGTCGATTGAGTTGAGTGAGTAACTGACTGTGATGCATTCTCTTGAGAATGTTCCGCGCAGGGTTTTCCATTATGTACCATCTGATTGATGTACTAGCATGTAAGAATCTGCCCCCGATTGGTGCATAGCGTGGCTTGTAATTTTAGCTCTGTGTGTTTTGAATTGTAGTCAAGTCAGAACGGTTAGGTTTCTCGACATACATCCTCATCACAAGCACACAGTGAGGAATATCCTGGAATTTTTTTCTTCAAATAACGGATTCTATTTGTTCATATTGCGCTTACAATTGGCTCACAGGGGGTACGTGGTGGTAAGTCATGTTGTCTCAATTTCATAGGAAATCATTACTTTTAACCACGTGTTTTATGATATTTAACACTCTGCTTGGGCTGATGTGTTAATAGGTATCAGTACTGAATAGCGCAGGTGATGAAACTAAATATAGGAGACTTTCGCAAGCCAAAGTTCCATTTTAACCTACTGAAAAAACACCACCTCACGCAGACTCGATCATATAAGCGATCATTATCGCTAAGTTCACTGAGGACTACAAAATGTAAATACAATACATACAAGATCGAGAGTCTGTTAGTTGTCGTTCGCTTTGCTCGTCTCTAGCAGGAGTAGGAAGTAGACGGTAACTGTGCTATTATTATTGCACACAACAGTCTGAAGAACTATCTGTGTAGGGGCGCTTGGAGCTGTAAATTATCGCTTAAAAACGCCACCGATCGAGGATATTTTGGGGATCTTTAGAGTCGAACCGTGTCTGTTGGCATGAACTGTAAACAAATAAAATATGCAAAAACGATCTTTTTACATTTCTCTTAAAAGAAAAGTATAGAATACGCTTTTCTGTTTTGTAAAAGGCTGGTCATAAGAACCCAAAATTCAAATTCGACTTCGCATTTTGTTCAATCTTTGTGAGGTGAAATGTTTTCAGAAGGTGAAGATGGAGCTGAAACTTACGGAAGTATATTCAGTTTCATCACCTATATCATGCGGTATTGATACTATTCAAAACATTAAACCAAACAGAGATTTTGATTTTACACAGTAACCTAAAACAGGGAAGTGACAGTGTTGAAGTTAAAATTCTCGTATGGAAAATGACAAATTAGAGGTAAGGCTACTTGACTTAGCACCGGGTACCTACCATGACCTAATTACACAATACATATTGCAATTTGGAGAAGTAGAATCCGTTGCGCCTGATACTTGGAGAAACTTATTCTCGGGGATAACTAACGCCACCTAATGCTACAATAGATAAAAAAAATGGTCGCTGTGGAATATGTATCCAACAGGAAAAAAACCTCACAGCGTTCTTGTGGTGATGATGTGGGTTGAAAAACATACCTACGTTGTAATAAGACGGCCTACCATGAAAAATCTAGCGTGGAAGATGCTGAGGAGACTGTATCACAACAGTAACAATCTACAGCTGTCAATACTTGAACCGCAAACGATTGCTAAATTTATGACAACTGTTCAGGCCATAACGATAGCTGCGACAGTAGCATCCAGCACCCCAAAGTCAGCAGCCAGCACCATTGGCGGCGAGAAAGTTAATACCTTAGACGGCGACGTTCGTGTAGACGTCCGAATTTATTGGAATAAAATACCTCATACTCAATTGTAAAATGTTCTAGTACAAAAGCTTTCGTGAGTACTTGTTTTTGCAAATCTTTAGATATGTATTTAGTACATTGTAGCGCTTATTGAACCAATATCGTTGATCAGTTAAACGAATATCAGCGGTCCTTAGATGCTTTCTTGAGGAACACTTTCAATAATTGCGAGTAATTTTTATATCCGCGCAAAGCTTAGTTGCAATATGGAAGGTTGCACGAATTACTTCAACTAACGAACTTGACTGACTCACTGAATTCCCATTTGTATCGCTTGCATCTCAAGTTTCATTGTTTTTATGTAAAATAACTGGTGGCCAAAACAAGAAAGTAATATGGGACCATTTAAGTTTGCACTATTTTTCAAGGATGCTGCTTGGTGTTTGATGTATACTTAAAAGTTGTATATTTTAGTTTGCAAGCTATCGACGAGTGCCTCCGTCAGCAAGATCCTCTAAATATATTGATTAGTTGACCAACATATTTCTACTACAAACCCAATAGGCATCATTTCATTCTCTGCCAACCGTTCATAGTGATACATATTCTAAACTACTGAATCTCACTTAGGAACCTTACTCACCAACGCGAAACCCTCCGATAATGATCTTCAATGCAGCGAATCAGTGGGAAACGATTTGTTCTCCTTCAAAGGTACGGCGATGCAGTTATTCACATGGCGTCTCTGGATAACTGTTGCGTGCAGATCATAGCCTACTGATAAAGAAAAATCGCCTTACCGACCTTCTTCCTATACCTTCAATTTCTCAGCAATCAATGCAACGGCGCGTGTGCCGTAGACTTGCTCAATCTTATATGAATGAATTGATTTCAAGTTGAACACCAGCTCCGCCGGACTCTATTTAGTCCGTTTTAGGGTCCTAAGCCCGTAAATTAAATAGTGAGTTAGCGGTTTTAGTCACTGTGCAAAATTTTATAATGATCAGATGTGTCATGAACTCTTTTTCTTGCGGGACAACAGGTTTGCTCAGAAACACAAATAGTGTTTTTGTTTTTTGGATCTAGTGTCAACCTGACGCTAGCTTAGTCCTGTCACTGAGTTACTGTCGGATACTGATGAGACGAAGTTGTTAATTTCACAATTAATTTAGTTAAGGGTTCAAAGGCACAGATCGTTACAAAATTTGGCACAGTTACTAAGGAACCTAAAAGCAATCACCAGTGCCTGGTTGAACGAATATTGAAGAGCTGAACCAATTTTATATAGAGGCAGACAGTTTTAAAGCCGAAAACAACATTGAACCAGTGCTGCAAAAAAAATCAGCTCAACAAAATTAAAGTCACGCCCCAAAAACCTTCACGGCCTCTAGACCGTCTGCAATTTAGCTGTGCTTATTACTCCCAAAAAAAGTTGCAATCAAGACGCAACGCCGAGCATTTTTAGCTTTATATAGCGGCTGCATTTGTGCACAAACCCCACACCTTGACACACACACGATGATTAATTACCTCTAAAATGCAATTAGTGTGCGGAGAGTATTCTGCGGTTGTACCAATCAAAGACACGCTCGCTCTTAACTTAATGGGAGGTCTCGAACCTTGAATGGCAGCTTTCGACAGTTGACCGCAACTTATCTAGATAATGGTTTCTCAATGAATTGCGCGCTGGGTTTTTTCTTTCTTTCTCTCTCTCTCTCTCTATCAGACAGTAGATGACTCGTTTGTTGTTCCATTTATCGATTCAGGCTAGAAATGCTATTTTAATAAGCCCCCTCGCACAAATAATATTTCTCAATTTAACATAAGTTTCCGTTTCGCGGAAGTTTATAATTTCTTTTGCGATTGATCGACTTAGACTGCGTCATCTAAGCGATTCACAACAATTTAGTGACGTCGATTTGTAATTTGAATGATCGGTTGGTCCTCAATAACACGTGCTTAGGGCACGGGGTCAGTAATGGAACCTTACTTATTAGTATAGTAGGCCGATTGATCAACACGTGGAAGCCATAGCAACCTCCAACATTCCAAGCCTGTGGGAAGCGGGAAAACCCCAATTTCTGTGAGATCTGTTTTATGGATGGAATTTTTCTCAGGCCGAAACGCATCGATTTGATTGATCGCAATCGGGGGAGGGCTGTGTTTGTCGGTACTCTATGTAATGCGTTAGTGCAGTCAGTGTGGAAATTGATTCAGACTTACATTGTTCCTTTGGCTACTGTCATGTTTAGGTTCGATAGAACCATGTTTGGTTTCTTCTTGGTACCGTACTGTTTGAAGGCATGCCGCACCGAAACGGCGTGCTGCTGTCTGGCCCACATCGTCCCTCCATCGTCGATCGTCGCCACACTCGTCTCACTGCCACTGTAAAAAAGGGATAGAGAGAAAAAAATTACGATCAGTATTATTATTGTTGACCATCAACTGCTAACTTGGGTTCACACTGGTGACCTAAATTAGGATGACGTAAGAAGTGAATGTCCCAGCGAGTAGAAACCTAAAAACCGGTGAAAACACGATCACCTAAAAAACAAAATCTGCAAAGGGGGGAAAACCATTAATCTAGTAAGCGATGGATCATTCGACATGGGGTAAACAAGTCTGCAACGCGGATAAACACTGCCGGAGTTGCACGGCTTTGCTACAAGCCTATAATATGAGGCGTCCTTGGAAGTTCATTGCATTATTTCACTTCTCTGCGCTATACTATTTTCTTCTCGCGGTTAGAGCTTATGTATGTGAGTGTTTATGTTACATTTCACAACGTGCAATCTCCGTGTCGGCCCGAACAGACCGCCGCTGATCAAAGTCTTGGGCAAGTTTGTTTTCCACGCGTGCGCGGGTACTGTGATGCGATAATTTGATTTTCCTGGCTTGAAGTCGGTGGGGTTTATGGCAAGGCTGGTTTGGATCCGGGCAGTCGTTTGGTCTGATGACAACAAACTTCGCTGAAGACGTCTGAAATTCGTCTTACATTCGAGGAAATCGGTCAAAAGAAGATTCTCTCATAATGCCAGAAAAGGCGAAATATTGTGATCTTACTGTGTAGAGATTCATAGCCCATTTTCTGCATTAGTAATGCCATTTTATAGCACCAATGCAAAAATGTCAAATTTGAAAGCACAACTGACGCTATCAAAAAGCGTTTATGGATTGCCATAGTCCGCTTTGAATCGTTTTTTCCTTTTCGATATAATGAACAAAAAGGAGGAAACGTGGAACTGTTATTAACCCTATTCTAATTATATGTGATGCATTTTTTAACCTCTAACCATTAACCTGTTTCACGCAAATTTACTGTAGTAAGTCTCGAACTTGTCAGTCTTGCCATTCACGACGAAATTGTACACCCTTGAATGCAATAAAACTGCCGGATATAATTCTCAAAAGGATATGCGTAACGAATGAAACCACTGCATTATATTAGCATTTTAGTAGCGCTATATTGGCTCTATAACAGCACTAAATGCATATGTAAAGCATACACGTGTTAAGAATGCTCGACGTATACAGAGCTAGCGATAATGCCATATTTCGGCTGTACCTTTATATAATTACAATGCTAGTGTAGAGCTTGGTTGCATTGTAAATGCTGAAATAGGGTTTTTGTGAAATTTTAGTGCGATTGTACAGCCAATATTGTGCAATGGCTTAATGCTCACAGTTATAGACAGAAGATATACCGCGCCACGAACGAAACACCGTGTGCGATGATGGAGTTCTCATTTACTCTTATCATGTAGTAATAAAGCCAATGGGTCAAATAGATTCAAATTCAACTTGTTAAACAATCTGATAGACTCTTTTAAGAGACGCCTGTTGAATTAATTTAATAAGTTTTTGAGGGTAAGATTGTCCCACTTTATTGGAGACAACTGACTGTCATTGCCATCCAAAAACAAGGGAAACCAGGCTCCGATCACAGCTCGTATCGACCGATTGTAATGCTGTTCTGTATTCGAAGAAAATGATCGTGCTTCGCCTCAACAATTAAGTAGAAGCAAATGGCTTACTGTGAAATACACAATTTGGGTTCCGCAAAGGCAAAGGGACGAACGATTGTCATGCGTTGCTCCCAACAAAAATGGTCTATACTAGCAGAAAGCGGATAGCATAAGTTTTCTCTGTTATTAGGGGCTCATGATTCAGGTTCTATCAACATTCTTTCTTAGAAACTGCACCAGAATGGTCCTTCACCAATTTTAAATATCTTTTGGATAAACTTGTTTTCTGAAAAAAAAAACACATTACGAGTTAGCTACATGGGTCGGGTTTTCCCCAGGGATCATGACTAAGTCACCTTCTTTACCATTTTTACGTGAATGACATTGACGAATGTCTTGTCAATTCCTGCACACTAAGATAGCTTTCAGAGCCTGACTGTCTATTACAGCTTCCAAAGCCGCCGATTTGCAATGACCATTGCAAAATACCTTGGACAATTTGTTTGCTTGGGCTCCTCAGCTGGGTATCGAATTCTCTGCGGAGAAAACTAAGCTCGTCGTATTTTCTAGGAAGCGTGAACAGGGCAACTACAGCTTCAATTAATGGCTCAGGTTTTAACAATGAAAATTCTCGGAACTGAATGCTGCAACCAGCAGCATCATTTTAGCTGCTATTATTGCCAATTGATGCCCATGAAAAGGTACACACGACGCAATGAAAAAGGCAAAGAGAATAACAATAGGAAATTCGGGAGTGCAACTAAAATGTTGCAACTGGTTGCATCTGTAAGTTAGTAAGTTGAGATGAACGTTTCGTTTTCATCAGCTTCAGTATGTGGCAGTCGACTTATCCACACACATCTTCATGAGAAACGGCTCGTTTCGATTATTGAACACGTAGCGAAGCACCGTCTCCTTGTTGGTGTTCGTTATGGGAAAATAATCAATCTATGGGAATTGATCAATAAGTAATGATACAGGCGCCTTCTCCCAAACACTCAACATCTGTTTCTTTTTTGATAGTAAGTGTGAAAAAACAAGAGATTATTTTGAATTAAAATTCATATTTGTACTATTAGTATTGGCAAATTTTATTTTAAAATTTTCCGAGCCCTTGTGTTGGTTTCGAAATTGCAGAGATCGTTTCAGATCTCATCGAATTAGTGTAGGGTTGTTATAAAAAAAATTATGAATACAAAGGCCAATCTTAAACCTAAAACGCTCCATTAACGCTAAATTTATATGTTTATGAATTTATTCGTTGCTTATACTATAAGTAAAAATGCTCACAATTAGAGGCGGGTAGTGTCAGAAACTTAGCGGTGAGGTTGATAAGACTATTTGATGGCATTTAAACCATATGATGGTAAATCCAAGAACCAAAAGGTCTGTAATGGTTTGCACGCATACTTTTGTAGCCGACAAAAACGCCACTTTTGTAAATGACAAAAGTTTTGTAAAAAAAACCTTTCCAAAATACCTATATTATTTGGGTTTTAGAGATCTCCACAGAACCGTTTTTTCTTCGGTTTCAAAGTGGCGTCAGACATCGTTTTTTGGCGTCTACTCGTCAAGCCCATTTCCAAAATATCTATAGCTATTGGTTTATAGAGAACCTAAACCGGAAGTCGCCATCTTGCTTTGCAAAATGGCGTCAAGCATCGTTATTTGGCATCTACTCAACAAGCGGGTTCCAAAAATACCCATATTTACTGGGTTTTAAATATTTTTAAAAAAATCTAAGTTTTTTGCATTCAAAAGGACTTAGAATGAATGAAGAAATCCGCGCTGAAAAACTTGCCTCTTTCGCCTGCAAAAGAACAATTTTTGGCAAAACTTTATTAATCTGAATTATGTCTTCCCAAAATTGTCCTACTCATATGCATTCAAAGTAATGCGGTTTTTTACACGAATTTCGCAATTAACGAGGTTTTTCACAAGGTTTTTACACGATTTGTATCCTCCGTGTAAAAATATTGCGAACGTTTGACAGAAATAGAATGAAATTCAACAATTAGAAAATAGAGCGCTTGAAAGCGAGTTTCCTCCGTAAACGAGAAGTAAGAGCCACGATAACACGATACCTTTTCTTTCATGTATCGGAAACGAGTGACGTTGAAATGATCTTGCTGAATTACACCATATTGATAGATTCGAGTAACGTGTTCACGTAAATTGCAAGCTACCAGTAATCACTCCGAAAACTGAAACTTACCAAATGTTTCTGCTAATAAAGTGTTACACACAGTAAAAAAATATTTTCAACTAAACTTTTTCATATGACCTGGCTTATGAAAAATTCGTCATTTTAAAATTTCGCTTTTTCCAAATATATTCATGATCAAAAATTCTTCAAAAATCCTGCTCGATCGAACAATTTCAATAGTGACACCATCACGATTGCTGCCTTAATGTTTATAATTACATGTTCTTCCTTGCCTCTATCCTTGCTACTAACTTCCTCACTAACGGTACTGACTGTTGATTTTGAGGTACTTGCCGCAGCATTTAACTGTCATTATTGCCTGAGCAGTAGCCACAAATTTGGCAACCGTTTATGGTTCAGATGAGTTTGTGTTGGAATTTATTTCCACAAATGAGTTTTCGGTGGTTTCTGAGCAGGATCCGTAATATACTGTCTGTTCACAGAAGACTTCTGTGTAATCCTGCTATCGTATCTTGTTTTATACTGTAATCCTGTTATCGTATCTTGGTTTTTCGAAATATGACATGAGTCTTTTATTAGCCACTTTACAAAAAAATGGTGTCACATCATGTAGCCGAACCTCGGTTTCCCCATCATCCATATACGTTGGTATCTTGATTTAAGCGTGGGGCCAATTAGTCGGATGCCTGACATGATCGAACTGGATAAAGGCGATTTACGAAACTCCAAGCTTTTTAATATCTTTAGCACGCATCACCGTGTTTGGCCGAAGCACCATTTCTTGCTTATGCAAATCACACATATCTTGATTGTGGAAAAATGAAATGAATGCACGCAAGATAAAAATATGTAACTGGGTTTGATTGTTTAAAGACACATGATGCTAATGGTGAATTGAACAAGACAATAAAAAATATCGGTCTGCCTTTGGCTATTGTTTCAGCGATCGAAATAATCTTTTGAACTAGGATTGTAATTAAGTAATGTAAAAAGTATTATTTTATTAAAAAAAGGATCTGTGGAAGGATCTATAAATACCACGACCGTCGTTTTTTACCAATCGCATGTAGAAATGACAACTTTAAGGATTAGTTGAATTAATAATTATAAGGATTTCCTTAATTTTTTACTTTTCTGACAATATTACCGAACACAATATGTGAAAGTACCCACAAGTCATGAATGTAGAACCATTTATAAATTTTAAATATCACGAAATTAATGTAGCTCCAAATTTGCGTAATGCCACAACTGTTAACGGGACGTCGGATCAGGCCAAAGTAGAGTTGAACTATTTCACCACATTCTCAAATCGCCTGCCCGATCAGGAATTTTAGGGCAAAATTTGACATTCTCTTTTCTTTGCAAGGTAAACACTGATTTGACGTTGACGTGTTCCTATTATCGATATGAACGCCTGAAATTTCTTTTGGAAACGGCATAGAGAGTGCCAAAAGCTAGGGTTTCGAAAGCTGACACCAGAGCTCATACACACCGCATAAAGTCTATTGTCGATGATCGCAAAAAAAAGTTTCATTTGTAACGGGATTAACTTCTTTATGTTGCTATATAAATACTTTAGTTGAACCTACGGTAGTAAGCGGTGGTAGATCGTGTAGTATTACCTCGATTGTGTCGTCGTTCGAGAATACTTTGGGAATTTTTGTTTGCCCACCTTCGAGGTCGATGTAGTATTTTAAATAATATATTAGAAATGATTCAATTTAGCGGAGCATTTCCAATAAAATGTTTTTTTTCGGTAAAATGTGCATATCCAGCTTATGAAATTCGGTAATGACCATCTTATATGGAACTTAACATCCAATGTATGGAAATTTCCATTTCCCAAAACTTCTTCATTTGAAAACTGTTCACTGCTATGCTCAATGAACGAACAAATCACAGGCACCTGGTCGTCTACCGAAACAGGATGTAAATTTTATCATACCCACCAGCCAGCCAACCTTTCTTAATTCGTCGATGACCAGTCGTTGTTAGCGCAGGGGAATCGCTTTGGCGGGCGGCAGCATCCATTAGTCGCTGGATTAATTCTGAATCTTTGGGGGGATCGAAACATCGCTTTCTTGCTGGGAACCGGTCTGTCCAGTTTCGATTTTCGCATACAGCGAAAATATCACACCATGCGGTGCGGCACCATCTCTTTTGTCACCTGATCCGATTTGCGACATATGCCATACCGGTGGTGTGCTACGCGGAAAAGCAGTAAAATTAGGATTGACGAAATAATACAAGTGGGATAAAGATCAGGCATCGTAAAATAATGGGTAATAAAAAGTGGAGCTGGTCCAAGGAATGAAACATCCAATTGGAAGTTTAAAATAGAATTTCTCTAGCTATTTAGCATTTAAAGTGTTTTTTCGAAGGCGAAGGTGTTTCTAAATTCCTTAGTTTTGGATTTGTCTGGAAGATCTATGTTCTTTTTGATTTTGTTTAGGATTTTAGAATGACAGTCGTAGATTTGAATACATCTCATCAGTATATGGCAGTCAACTGAACCACTATAGATATTAAGCCCAGAAAAGGAAACACAGGAGTGCTTGGTAGTTGTGCACTGATGTTACTCTTTTTTTGAAAACAATTTGAAATTTGCGTTTCGACTCGTCGCATCAGAATCTGACACTAACTTAGTGCCAGGGCCATGCTAGCGTTGGCTATTTGTTATGCTGATCAAATCCCTAGTCCAGCGTTATATCTCGCAAGAAAGGTAGTTCATTTTAAGCTGATAATAACTAATGAAATCGAACCGTCGGTTCGGTTTAGCACGCCTACGCAATATGGAATTAGTTCGAGGTGCTTGAGACCATAGTATTATTAAAAGCCCTACATCGTGGATAGGAAATCCACGTCCTTTTTAAAGAGTTTTCAAAAAGTATAACTTCAAATCACCGTCTTTCTCCGTTCCATTAAACCGAAAGAATATAATTTCGCAAAGAACCCAAAAAGAAAAAAAATGAACTAGATCTCCGATTTCATTGAGAATTCCAAGCATCATCATTCCGTGTTTTCTTCAAAGATGAAAGAATCACGTCAGCTCTGCGGTCAGTTTAGGTCAATCCTATCGCGACACTGTAGAACATTTACATCCTGTTCCACAGCACATTGCCCCCATCCAAGGCTGTCCAGTGCTAAGACATTAAGCAGCTGAAATCTCTTCAACATCATCATCACTGTCGCCGCAGCCGCTGTCATAACGGACCAAGTTCCCAGCCTGTTCGCGCATCGAACTTCTTCGATTTGACAAAACTCACGCAATCGGTTGAGCTGTGTTGCTAGGGTTACCACCGTTGCCTGTTGCGATTTGTTAGCATATTTCATGTTAAATAATTCTCATCCCGTTCGTCCGTCCACTTCGGATTCACCACATCACATCACAGCAGGTGGGGGGTAGGACTCGACCAGCTGCGCGTCTTTCGGTATGCGAGCTATGTGACGGTCCAAGGTGTCATCATCGCTGTGTGCATGAATTTGTTCATTCAAGTCACTACCATCGAGCACCGTCGGTAGGGGCGCGCTAACCCCCTCTCTCCTCCATCGTCCTCAACCATCCGTTAAAAGCGACTCACACTCGTTCGCGAGACGCGGCGGTGGTCATTGACAAAAAGACCTTGAAAACTGCCGAAAAGAGACGCAACTAGACCGGACCGGACCGTCCAGTTTGAAGTTTCACTCACCTTGGCCCGAGAGGTGGCGATAGCGCGATGCTGTGATTTCGATGCCGATGGTGATACGGCACGGAAAAATCGCGGGATGTGGATGTTTCATTTCTGTTTATTCGACTAGAAATTGAACATGAGAAAAGCCTCGCTTTCGATGGAATTCGCTATCGAATTATGGCCGATAGTGAATCAAATTAATAGTTTTGTTGATATTTCCAATCGTGGTATTTCCGTGTGTGGATAAGTTTGTATCTCATCGACGGTGGACAGGTGCTGTAGCACGTCCACACCGACAGCTAATCAACGAATTCGGCAAAAAGGTGTGGAAATTTGCATCCGTTGAACTTGAGCGTTTGTCGCGAACCAAAAGAAAAAAGGGTAACTCTAATTCACAAGCGATCAGGAACTTGGCAGTGCCATATTGCTCATATGAAGTAACTGCTATGCTTTTAATAATAAAATAAACCTTAAGAAATTAACTAAGATGAGAAATGGCATCTTAAAATGTTTTGAATTCATCTCATCAGTACAGAGCATTAACTTGGGGCCAGTTACTCTATAAATCCAAACTAGTATTAAATTGGCACTTGTTAGACACTAAATACAGACGATCACAGTACTTGAGTGAACGCCTAAAGCGGCCAATACCGAGTGATGTCTCGTGAATCAAGAACAGAAGACACTTTCATTTTACTGAATGAAATACAGACTACCAATTGAAGCAACTGCTCCCGTCAAAAGGTATTGTCATCCGGCAACGATGGCATCAGAACCAACGATGATAGCAATTAACACCTTCATAACCTCATTCCTCGAAAACTTTTCAAACCAGTACTAAACGACCTTCAAAAAAAAACCAACAGCCTACCCCGAACCATCGAGTATCAGGGCGCAAACATCAACGGTGAAGGTCATCTCAACCGTTAAACCAACAGAGGAGAAATACCATCCATTACCTTTATTGACAATCAACTTAGCAGACCGGGCGCCTTTTACTCTCACACCTTTTTCCGCCGTAGAAATCCTAGACCCATCAAACACGCATTTTAACCTAGACCCAATTTAATCCGGCACTCTCCGCCGTGCTGATGGCATGTAGACTGACACAACATTAGACCCCGCCGTTGTCGTCGTCGTCACCGTCGCAAGGGCCGAGGATGATGAGTAGGCATCGTCCGACGGGTTTGGCCAGGGCGGTGGCCTTTTGGGCTAGCCATGAGCTGCAGGTAAACGAGCGTGTTGTTCGTACGCGACGCTAATGGACGATACACACGTTGTTGACGGTCATGCGAAAAAGAGACAGTTAAAGACAGGGGTCTTTCTTTCTCTCTCTCTCTCGAATGCTTAACTTTTTTATTGTAGATATGGCTCACTGATGTGTCTGGCCGGCCTACTGCAATAGTTGCGGGGATCCGGCTACGGTTCGAATGCGAGATGCGTTCGAGTGACGATTCCATAGGAAAATGGGAAAATTTGATCATTAAATTTGTGGGTTGATTGAAACCTAATTTTTACTACTTAACTCTTGCATGTCTAATATTTGTTTCTGTTTCTGCAAAGCTCTTAACCCATTTTGTCCTAAGGCTTTTGATGACTATCAGTATCAGTGTATATTCATTTAAAAGAGTTAATCGAAATGTAATTAAAGGAGGTTGTGACCAGTTTTAGCTTAGCGCAAAAGTCTGTTTCTGACAAACTTATGGACGTTATTTGTTATTTTTCTATTCCTATATAGAATTCACACAAATGTAATTAACGGTATATATAAAAAGGTGTCTTGAATGCAATCAAATTGAATTTAAATACGCATCAATTCCATGTGTATTTATTCGTGACAAGAAATCGAAAGTTGAAATATAATACTGGTAAACATTTGAACGTGGCTTGCCGACAGGAAAATAGTCTCGGAATGTACCGCTAGGTCTCTGTCACTCAGAAATGGGTCATTCGAAAATCGTTAAAGCTAACACCTACTACGTCCCGTCATTAGCTTGTTTGTATGGGGTAACCAGTAGGGTATCCACAAAAGATAACATGTCACAAAAGCCATCGGGCTCACCTTTCAACCGGAAGGCGTATTAAGGTCACTTTTTTCTTTGGAGTAAGTTTGTTAAACACTGCCTACTGGCGTAGAATCCAGATTTTTTTTAAATGGTCCCCTTCAAGCAAAATTTCAATTTTATGTCTGTTGAAATGCTCCTAAACTATTTTAGTCTTTTTCCAACACTTTCTCTTGTTCTAAAGATGCTAATGGAGAAGTCTGGTAAATTAGTTTGTATGACCATGTAGTTATAAGAGCGATAGAACCATTAAAACTTCATAAACACTTCAATTTTAAACTTTTCTAATTAGTTTTTCTTCAAATATGGGTATCCCTAAAATTTCAAAACTGTAAAAAACACTAGGTAGTTGAGTTGCACATAGAAGCTTGATTAGTACAACTGTTTCATGGTCAACCCTTTTCAGTATAAAATGTACGAACAACTTTAAATGTACCTATATTTTTGATCCTGGCAGAATTAATAACAGTAACAGACAATATCTACTGCAAATTATTTAAATTTAGTACATTTTTTTAATAAAAACTAATACAAAGTTTTGAACAAATGTAAATAGAACAAGCTTGAGTATTAATTTTTAAATTCATTCCATTTCACAAGTTTTAGCGTAAATTTCTCAAATGTTAGTCCACATTTTACATCTTACTGTACAATTTTGTAATCTAAAGTTGTTAGTACAAAGTTTGATACTAAAGTTAATTACATTTAGTGGATTAAATTATCAAAATTTTAGCACAGTGTTTTTGCCGTAAAATATCTGCATTTAGGTACTAGTTTATGAAATTTGAGCACAAACATTTGAACATTTAATAAATTTTGGCATCAAATTTTTACTGTTTCAACGACATTCAATTAGCTAGGGGAAGTTATGAAAATTTAGAGACATAGTGCTACAGTGAGAGCAATGATGTGAAATATACAGAAAATGGCAGGGTCATTAGAAATAGACTTAAAATGGTACGGACTAATCTTCTGTCTTCTGCTGGCAGGAG